>NC_141827.1:27732298-27954798 GCF_982586985.1 Callionymus lyra
TAAATTGTAAAAAAAAATAAAAAATAAATTCACTCAAGGTTTTTAAGAAAAGATCAAACGTCATTCAGGTTGAAAGGCTTATTTTGAAGTTCTGAATGAGTTAACTCTTATTTTGACACTTGTTTTCACTTCATCAAATGTGGCCCTCCTAAAAATAGTTTTGACACTCCTGCCATAGGCTGTATAAACATGTACTTTACCTCTCACTGAACCACGGTTATGAGGATAATCCTAAGTAAGTAAGTAAAGGTTATTTGTAAAGCGCTTTTCTAGACCAGGGTCACAAAGCGCTTTAACAAACAAAAACAATACACAGTTAAAACTATATACTATAGAAGTCCAAGACACATAAGACACACACAGGAAAATCCGGGAAAAGACTGCACAAATAAGAATGTCTTAAGATGTTTCTTAAAGGAGTCATGGTTCCAAAGTTTAGGAGCAACAGCCTGGAAGGATATCTCTCCTCTGGTCCTGAACCATGTGCGTGGAACCATCAGTAGATTCTGATCCACAGAACTCAGAGCCCGAGCTGGGGTGTAAGGCTGGATCAGATCAGTGATGTAAGGAGGAGCCTGACCATGAATAGATCTGAAAGTAAGAACAAGAATTTTAAGTTGATCCTGAAAGAAACTGGCAGCCAGTGAAGCGTTTTAAGGATCGGAGAAATGTGAGTTCTTCTACTAGACCAAGTCAGAATTCTCCCTGAAGAGTTTTGTATTAACTGCAGGCGAGACAGCTCCTTCTTGTTTGGACACGAAAATAAACTTTTACACTAGTCTAAATGAGAAGACACAAACGCATGGATTACAAGCTCCAGATCATGTTGTTACATCATATTCTAAGTGGCAGCCATCTTGGATATGCAGTCCTCTGGTGTAACTCTGGTTATGAGGCGGAGTTTGGTCCAACTTGTTATACATATTCAAGGTAACTTATCAGGCTGTAAATGTGTTTTTTAAGCACTAAATAGTCTCAGGTTTTTTTTTGACTGGGTGCTTGGTGGTTTCTTGTCATTCCACAGCCTGCCTCAAGAGGACACTCGATGAACTGCAGTTTTTGGCACTCCCGCATTTGACCACCCTTTTTCAAAACGGATATAGCCTTTCAGTTTTTACCTCAAAATCTGAGTCACCAGTGGCCTGTCAGAGGTCCAGCAAGTGTCCACGTCATCTTTACATTGAGTGTCATGAGTAAGATGCTTAGAATGTGTGTTTGGATCCACACAACTGTTTCATTGATCTCTTAATGTTCAGAACTCCCTCGCCAGCGCCTCCTGTCCCACCGTACCTTCACGTCTTCCTCACTTCCTCCTTCAGAGCGAAGCGATCTCAAGTGTTGATGAGTTCATATATCTGCCTCAGTCCAGATGTGATGTGACACGTTCACACACAGAAACGCACACCTGAAGCTATTTCCTCCTGGTGGAAAATAATTACTGTCTCGCCTTCATGTCCACTCTGTTGTCCTTATCAGCTGCAATGTCTGAATAACCCGGCGTGTTGGTTCCACAGGTGAGTCCGGCGTGTAATCCAAGAGATCATCTCTGAAGCTATTGCAGTAGAAGACCTTAATAAGAATGGATCCACCATATCCAACCTGCAGGTCAGCTGGGATTTCTATCCAACATCACGTTGAATGAATTATTTCCTCCCGGTGCTTCTGACAACACGCCTGGTCTGAGATCTGAATGGTGGAGATCAACCACTACAGGTGCACAGAACTGTTTCCAGGAAACATGATCAGAGAGAATATATTTTTCGTTCAAGGATTGAATGAGAATTTGAATTAGCATCTTCCTTTAAAGAGCTGTCAGTGAGCAAACCAGGTTAAAAGTTTACAGTTAAATTTTCAGGATATAATGAGAGAGAATCAAACTGAATAACGGGGACAAAACATCCTTAATATTTGTTGATTAACCTATTTTAAATATTGCAATATTTATAGGTAAGCAATCATATTAATTCACATTTATTTTTGCTAACCATCCGGTGGGCCACATAAAATGACTTGGCGGCCAGTTTCAGATTTTTAAGTTTTAAAAATGTTTTATAGCAGTGTATCTCAATTCGGAGACATTTGTTACCGGGTGGCTCAGAAAGAAAAACAAATAATGTTCTATTTATTATTACTGCCAAAAAAGGTGTTTTGTTTTGAAAAAGAAACAGAATCTCTCTTAAATAACATTTGACTCTTGACTAGTGAAAATGAGTCAAACACAAACTCTAGAAACAAAACTTCTGTTTCAGAGTCAACAATCCATATAAGTAATCTTTAAACACAAACATGCTCACGCATCGGCAAAAGTCTTTAAAAGGTAAACACATACAGACTCTATAGTCAAGTACAATTAAACGTACGTAGATAAAAACACACAAAAATCTGGTAACCAGACCAGAGCTTTTGCTGAGTCAGCGTTATAATAAGATTTTTATTTAATGCACTTAATTGTAGTTTATTTGCAGGTAATTCTATTGTATTTTTACTTATATATATTTTAACATTGGCCCATGAATGTAATCCTGACATTTAACAGGTCCACGATACAAAAAGGGTTGGGAACCCTGTTTTATAACCCTTTACATTTTGGTATTTTTCTGGAGTAGTGCTTACTAAGTTCATTAATGCTCCATGAGGCAAAATCATTTACGTCTTTAAGTTGTTGAAACAAAGCCAGATTTTCTCACGAAATAAAAGTTGTTTTTTCATGTGATACGTACCTTAAAGATTCTTATCAGATTGTCACTTTTTTTGTAAAGATCAAAGCTGCTTCTGAAGTGAATTTCTCCCAATAATTGCCTGTGAAAATGGTTGAGACACGTTAATGTTTAATACGTTCAATATTCACAATACAAAGTCTATGTGTGGAGGGGGAGACGTTCGTCGAGAAGCGAGCTGAATGCATAAATGTGTCTTAAACCATTCTCTCCACAGTTTTTCCCTTTTTTTTTTTCGGGATACCTTTTGGAAAAAAATAAATCAGCTTTTTTAATGTCAATTCATGTGTTTTATAAGATTGATGTCCTCATCTCCATGTCAGCTGTAGCAGTACGATGTCAGCGCCGTTGTGTTAAAATGTAGTTAAAGGGATAGTTCACCCAAACTTCACTCATTCATTTTACTCACCCTCATGTTGTGTAAGGGTTGTGATTATTTCCTAAGTAATCTGTTCCCTTTTAGAGTAATCAATAGTTATAATTGTTAATTAATCATTGTTGAATGGCTGGGATCTGTTTTTCCTTTCTCCACTATAGTCTTACTTCAACTGTAAAGTGTCTTGAGATAACTTTGTTATTATAAGACACCTTAAATAAAATAGAATTTAATAATAATTTTTTTCTGAAAAAGTGCCCTTTCAAGAAACTCAAGGTCGCTTCACAACAAAATAACACATACAATAATATCCCACAATACAATGAAAACCAGGAGGTGGAGGATAAAAACAAGGTGGTAACGGCAGATGCGAGGGTTATTAGTTATAGGCAGAAATGATGTCCATACGACGGTCCCAATTAGGACTCTATTTTCTTCATCCAAAAAGACCCACTTTAAGACATCCAAATAACTTCAATGTTAGAATTATGCTACGAATAAGCATAAAATACAGACTTTTTTTTCCCGTTCAATTCCTCTTATCGGTGTGTTCACAGACAAGCAGCATGGAGGTAGTTGGATGGTTTTAAGTGTCTTTTTGGAGTAACAAAATTGACCCCCATTCAAGACCGTAATGAACCATAGACCTGCCTTATGTTGCTCCTCTTGGTGAGGATTGTGTGGTGTCTTTTGGCTAGAGTTACACAAAAATGACCAAAGAGATAATAAGGGGCTGTTTTTTCTCAGGAGAAAAAAAATATTCAAAATAATCAATCAATAATAATAATATTAAATTATGCTTTAAATGTGTTTTTCTATTTACATTCTGTCAGAATAGTTCTGGGGCTAAATTGTGTGTGACACAGAAAGACAAAGCATAAAAGTGTTGTGTTAAACTCCACACAAATAGGCCAAGTTATAACAATGGATTGAGATAATTCCACTCATTGATGTATCTTTAAAGGAATACCTTCCAAAGAAAAAATGGACTGTCATAATTCACCTGAAAGACCAACCTGTGGTTTCTTTAATAAATACCAGTTCGATCATTTTTATATTTCACACAAGGAAACTTAATTCAATCAGGGCCGTCGAAATAACCAGATTAAACCGTGACAATATTCATCTAGGCTGTCATAGATGGCATGTATATCCTCACCGGGGATCACAATTTTTGCAATCCCTCAATTAACGTAGGATTACATGTCTTAACTGCCGGATTTCAAGCTTCTCCAAACCCCGACACATTTGCCTTCACGTTCACTCGTTGTACACGACGCTCAACTTTTGATGCTTCTCTCCCACAATAACGTACGCGAGCGGACTAATCCTGGTTTTCCTCTGACTATTATCAAAGGTTAAGCTACCTGACAGACGCGAAGGCACGGGGGAGGGAGGGGGGGGAGCGAGGAATTCAACATTTCAGTTGAGGATGTGAGTGACTTAATGAGATTCAAGGGGATTATCCGAGTTATTGGCCATGACTGGGTCAATTGGAAGGCAATGAAGTGTCAGTTAGGCTGCCAGGGTGAGGATGATGACGATGATGATAAGCCATCAGGAGGTGTTTATTTTAGCGTCAATTCTGAATTTTATGTCTTCGGACACGTGGGCGTGAGCAGGAAAATGGTTGCACTGAAGTGGTACAAGTGTGTGGGAGGGCGGGGATCATTCACAATTTCAAGGGGAAAACTATGAGGAAGTGAACAATCAAGAAAGCTCGATGTAGCATCAAAACCATTTTTCATTTTAAAGATATGTTACCAATCATTCATGGTACATTTGAAGATAAATTCCATATGTTACTGCATGAGTTTAAAGTAGGATTGTTCAAATATCCTAATCAGGATCACTACATGGTCTATAATGGCCATAACATGAAGCCCAAAAAATAAAAAAGCTTGATACTTTAAAATCCTTTACTTCACTTTAACATATTGCAAATACAGCTAAGCTACAGCTAATGCCATGCTAACCCTTAATTCAAACAAGTTACTAACTTCATGTGTAAATAAAAGCGCTGCTTGTTTAACAATTAATTTTCACTGTCTTTACTCCGCAAAAAGATTTATTGTTTTGCTCTGTGATAATACTAGTAATATGATCAAGACTAGGGAGCACTTCTTAGTTGCTAGTTAAGGATTGGAAGGATTTGTTTCTCACTGGAAGTAATGCTAACCAATTTTTCAACTAATCAAAGTTTGACCAAGTCACGCTACCACAAACTGTTGAGCCTGTTGAGTCGCAAAATGAGTTGGATTTGTAGGATTCATTGATTGCATTACTGTCTAGCAGACTACCAAAAATATTTATATATATTTATTGACAAATAATCGATATGCCGATATATATATCAGCATTTTTTCAAATTGTTGTAGCAATATTAAAAATAACTATATTGATTTGTTTATTTCTTAAACGAAAAGTAAAAAAAATTGAAAGGTTGGCTTTAAGTCATATTTTAATCGTTGTGGTTTATTTTTCAATAAATTGTGTGTTTTTTTTGAGAGTAAACATGCAAATATTAGGCATTTCGCTGTTAAAATTAAACTTCCAGCCACTTGATGGCAGCAGTCATTACGTCCTCTGACTCTCAAAGAACTATGAAAGCCTGCTAGATCCCAACTTCGACTGTGGACTAGAGGATACAGTCGGGTCCAGCAGTTTTTAAAAATGATGTTTGGACATATTTTGGGTTTCAGTTGGAAAGAGAGTGGAACAACCACAAGATGTCACTAAAATTCAGTGTCCCCAAAGATCATTTTAAAAAAGCACGTGCATCGAAATATATCGAATTGTATCGTAAGCAGAATATAACACATTGAATGGTATCGTGAGCGGAATATATACGTAGTAATAAATCATAGCTTCAGCAGAATATATTGAATTGTAATGTTAACCGAACAAATCGTATTTAATCGTATCATGAACGAATATATCAAATTAAATCATATCGTGAGTGGAATATATATTGTATCGTGAGCAGAATATATCGTATAGTGAACGGAATATATCGAATAAAATTGTATCGTGATCCGAATATATCATACCAAATTGTATCGTAAGCCGAATATATCTTATAGTATTGTTTCATGAGCGGAATATATCGTATCATATCATATCGTGAGTGGAATATATCGAATCAAATTGTATCGTGATCCGAATATATCATATCAAATTGTATCGTAAGCCGAATATATCGTATACTATTGTTTCGTGAGCCGAATATATCGAATCAAATTGTATCGTGAGCCGAATATATCGTATAGTATTGTTTCGTGAGCCGAATATATCGTATACTATTGTTTCGTGAGCCGACTATATCGTATAGTATTGTTTCGTGAATGGAATATATCGTATACTATTGTTTCGTGAGCCGAATATATCGAATCAAATTGTATCGTGAGCCGAATATATCGTATAGTATTGTTTCGTGAGCCGAATATATCGTATACTATTGTTTCGTGAGCCAAATATATCGAATCAAATTGTATCGTGAGCTGAATATATTGTATAGTATTGTTTCGTAAACGGAATATATCGTATACTATTATTATATTAAAACTCTTCATTGGCTTCCAGTTTCTTTCAGGATCAACTTTAAAATTCTGGTTCTTACTTTCAGAACTATTCATGGTCAGGCTCCTCCTTACATCACTGATCTGATCCAGCCTTACACCCCAGCTCGGGCTCTGAGGTATGTAGATCAGAATATACTTATGGTTCCACGCACACGGCTCAAGACCAGAGGAGAGAAATCTTTTCAGGCTGTTGCTCCTAAGCTTTGGAACGATCTTCCTCTCTCTTTGCGCTTGATGGAGTCTACTGACTCCTTTAAGAAACATCTTAAGACGTTTCTATTTGTTCAGGCTTTTCCTTGAATTTCTCGAACTCCTGTGTTGTTCTCAGTATTATCTTGATCTTTAAAGTATGTACTTTTTTGAGTATTGTTTTGATTGTTTAAGCGCTTTGTGACCCTGGTCTCGAAAAGCGCTATATAAATAAATATTACTTACTTACTTACTATACTATTGTTTCGCGAGCCAAATATATCAAATCAAATTGTATCATGAGCTCAATATATCATATAGTATTGTTTCGGGAGCGATATATAGTATAGTATTGTTTCTTGAGCCGAATATATCGAATCAAATTGTATCGTGAGCCGAATATATCGTATAGTATTATTTCATGAGTGGAATATATCGTATCAAATCGTATTGTGAGTGGAATATATCGTAGCGTATTGTATTGCGAGCAGAATATACGTTATGGAATCATACACTGAGTGAAATATAAATCGTATGGAATTGTATCATGCACATAATATATGGTATTGAACCATATTGTGAGTGGAATATATGGTATTGAATGGTAGTGTGAGATTATTCTATCGCTACAGTCACAACTACACATTGCTATAACTCACAAGAAATTGAAAACACCATTCAGGTAGATACACACACACACACACAAGACTGCAGAGAGTGTATGAATTCACAGACACTTCTATGTCTGGTGAACACAGACGGATGGAAAAGGACAAAATGACAGTAATCGTTTCAGATGTAGTTTCAGTCTCAGGCTGATATGCTTCGGGTTATAGTGCAGCTGTAATCCTCACAAAGGGCGCACCTTCCAGCGTCTCTCCTGGACCCGCTCTCGCCCCATCTGTCTCCTCCAAGCTGCAATTTGTCTGATTCGTCTTCTTAGCAGTTTCTCTCACACAGCTTTCAGCCCTGGCTAAGACCGTGTCTGACAACAAGAGGGTCCAAAAGGGCAATTTGCGTCACATTTCTCAGATCTGATGTTTCTTTAGCCACCTCAAATCCCATCGAAGCGACGGCCAGGCCGTGTGAGTCCTGCCGGGAAATCAATGATAATGGATTTCAGGGAGATCATGTATAACTTCTATTATTTTTTTATTACCTGAAGAGGAGGACTGAGCGCCGGGGATTTATCGTAGTCCGAGCATTACAATGCTGAAGCAATTTGGTCAACTCCAGCAGTAAATTGGCTTGTCACATAAGATAGCATTACCAAGATGAACGCGTAATGCCAGGGAGCACATTAAATTATGAATGATGAGAATTATATTAACATTTAAATGAGGGATTCATGGTCCAGTGGGAGCACAATTTTTCATTGTTTATGGCTCTGAATGATGAATCATGAGGAAATCAAAGATGAATTTCGGCGTGTTATTACATGCCCTCGATTGTTCTTTTCACATCAGCAGTTGACTTTTAAATGACAAGCTGATAACGCTGGTGGGATAACTGGTCTTAACAAGGAACCCATTAACAGTTTGATGCTTTTAGATCTTGTTGCCTGAAGACATTTGATTTGTGTGTCTTTGTCTTAAACAGAAAGATGTACAATTTAAATTTCTTTTCATTCACATGGAACCCAGTCATTCTTAAACTATACATTATTTCAGTGGCGGGTGTCCTTCATTGTAATTGTAAGTCAACGTTTGCCCTCCAATAGGTTATCCTCACCCCCTCATACCCTAACTAGCCTGGAAATGTTCCATTTTAAATGTGATCCTTTTAATGTGGAACGATATGAATTAATTTCAAAAAGGAAATTCAATTGTTCTCACTAGTGATGGGTTGATGGGGCTTCATGAAACAGCTGATGATGTATCAAGATACAATGTCTTCATTTTAAAAGGCCACTAGATGTCACTCTTAGATTTAAAAACAAATGCCAGGTATCATTGAACTAGTCGATCAGAGCCAAAGATTGTAAAGCGGAGAGTGACATCTAGTGCCCTTTCAACACAAATACACTGTATCATGATAATTCACCAACTGTATTATGAAGCCTGAACAACTCATTATGCAGTTTATCGTGAGTATGTTTCTGTAAGCGGATGAGTCTCTTGTAATAGTAAATAACTTTTACACCAGCGACCACAAGAGGGCGCTGCGGAGCATATACATTTTAGGTTAACCCCTGCATGACCATTAAAGATGTCAGTGCCATGAAGTTATAACATTTAGAAAACAATGAGACTAGCCGACGCAACAGAAAAAAATAATAATAATAATGAACAAATAAGTAAATAATTAGCAATTCTGACAGAATAATTCTGGGGCTATATTTTGCGTTTACATGAGGAAGGCTCGGAGACTAGAAGAAAAAGTGAACCTGCAACCTCATGCATGCTTTCATTTTACTCCTACAATTGGCTTCTCCTATGATGAATGTTGTCACCATCTGGGTATTTTTTATTTTCTGGAATCATTGGGGCTGTTTTCCAGCCCTCCA
Source organism: Callionymus lyra (assembly GCF_982586985.1). Taxonomy (NCBI): domain Eukaryota; kingdom Metazoa; phylum Chordata; class Actinopteri; order Syngnathiformes; family Callionymidae; genus Callionymus; species Callionymus lyra. The sequence continues at coordinate 27,741,668 of NC_141827.1, forward strand.
CCCCCTCCATCCCTTTACCAACTGCAGCCCCACCAGCCTATAAGCAATCATAGCAAACATGTCCGGAGGGCACGAGGAAGGAGATGAAAGCAGTACAGGCGATGACCTTTGCAGACTCCAAGCAAGATAAATGTCAAAGGTTTTCTGTTTTTAATTTGTCAGAGTTTGCAGAGAAGCCTGACCTATGCCTACGTTCTGCCGCGGCTTTTCCTACAGTAGCCGCTGAAGCGGCGCCTCAAAACCTATCACAGCACAACTTTGCAGCGGCTTCCGCTGTCAAAGCTGCAAATGAGCCCATTTGCAACCTTTGATAATGCACCGTAGCAGCGAACAGCATGCTCGCCTCTCAGAGGAATCTATTAAGAGATGTGACACGTTACTTGCAGAGGAAGGTGTGTTGTAATTTTTTAGTCTTAGAGTTATGAGACTGTGGCAGGTTTTGACAAATTGTCATGTACTTGATTTCAAGAACTCTGTCGTCTATTGTTAAAGTCTTTTAAACACATCAACAGTTCTAATCTGTGCTTTAAAACATGACAGAAATATACAAAGAGACATTTTCCCTTAATAATAACAAACTAGGAAGTTATAACTAGATATATTTGCAAATATAAGGTGCACAGAATAATTTGTAAAACGTTTCATTGATTAAAGGATTTCCTATGAGCACTGCATGTAACACGGCAGTAAAACGGAAATAGTTCCATTGCAGGCAATCTGCGTTTATTACCTCAGAAAGCCTTTGTCGTCTTTTTGCATTTATTTTTTTAATTATCTTTTGTAATATTTCCTATACATCTCTATTCTCTATTGTATTTATAGGTTTTAGTATGTTTAATACATGTGTAAATAGTTAAAAAATAACTGTGAGATGAAGATGTCTTCCTAAAGGTAATCTTAAATAAATTGACTAGAGTATTTTCCAGGGAAGATGTGACCACCAGAGGCTTCACTTTTTATGTGACTTTCATTAGATCAATGTAAAACCCTTAACTTTTACGTTTTATCATAATTTCTTGTTTACTTCGTAATAAAACTAACGCTTATTTATTTTCAACCCCTTTGTCTTTTTTCTGTTCTTTTCTGTTTCTGTTCTTTTCATTTATATAGTATATATATATATATATATATATATATATATATATATATATATATATATATATACTATAGTGTCAGTTTTGTACATTATTAAATGTTTTGTCATTTTTAGCTTGGTACTAAAGTGCAACTAATGTGTTGATTAAAGTATCTCTTAAATAGATCTTGGACTCTATTGTATCATCATTATATGTCTGTTTGTACAAAACAAAAATGTAATTGAAATATTAACACTGGAAAATGATCTTAAGCCCCGCCCCCTGAAAACAATTGGTTTTTCTGGAGATTAAATCTTGTTTACCACAACCACGACCACTCTGCTGTGATTGGTCAAGCATCAAGATATGTCGCTGCGCGTCATCAATCCCAGAAGTATCCACCTCCAAGGGACTGGCTGTATCAACAAAACGGTGTTATTACAGCTGGCTGGAGGAGGAGTGAAGCCATTATTACGTCATAATGGGCTCCACTCCCGAAACCTCTCGTTCGCTGAGATTTCTGAAGAGGGGTAACTTTATAAAGTAATGACTTCAAAACATCATCATGATGAGGGACTTACTGCATATTGGAGAGGAAGACTTCAACATTTGAAACATGTGAGCCAGGAGAGTTGGGTTTTCACAATAGTAAACCTTTAAAACTTAATTGTATCCTTTTGTGTATATATTTTGATTTTCCCATCATATTAAGCTCTTTCTTTTCTCTTCAGTTGTTTTGTTTACCTTAATGGCCCCTCCCAATACTTGAAGTATTTATTGTATCCCGTTAGAGAATGTAATTGTCCTTTGTAGTTCGGATAAAGTGTGGGGAATAAGCAGCAGATTAACATAGATGTGTTAAGTATTTTTGTATCAATGCATAGTGATTACAATATCTGTCAGTACACCCTTAATTCAAGAACATTCTGGGGAGTTTCAGGTCAAAACCACCTGTACGACGCTTAGATGACTCAAACATCACAGCGATGAGGATTTTCTCCTGTTGAGTTTTTGGTGCTCAATCAAACACTTCCTCCTGTTATAGGAAAGAAACGGCATTAGCAGCTCAGCTTCAAATGGTTTGAGAATTGACTTTAATCCCGGGAATGCTTCCACAATCCTTCCATGTTTTCAGTTCTGTTCTCGATCACAAATGTTTCCATGTTTCACCGCGTCTCCGGGGAACGACGACGGCACTCACTGCGGCACTCACTGTCATGTTGCATTCCTGATTCCTCAAGTCCTCATAAATAGTCTATAAATTATAAACCCACGCTGAGACTTCTGAGCACAAACACAGGACATGCGGATCCACATGACTGTCGACTGAAATATAGCGGCTCTCGTCTTGGACGCGGCGGAGCTGCTAAGCATGCAAGGAATGATTCAGGATGCCCGACCTTCAGCCCGTAACCCGGATCCTCCTCCACTCTGGAGAGCCAGTGGGCTGCTGGCTCGGACGGATCCCAAGGTCAGGTGAAGGCTCCCCGTCCTGCTGGGAGGTGATGAGGTGATGTGTTCGATGCCCGCCACAGCTAATGAGAATCTCCTGACAGATCAACGGGGGGGCGGGGGGGGGTTTAAGGCATCAGCTCGGGATGAATAGGTCTCAAGCCGTCCTATAAGTATGCTGGATGCGTGTGTGGCTGATGACGGGTTGATTGGAGGACATCTGAAGAGTATTTGAAGAGCGATCGTGGCTGCCAGCTCATAAGAATTTATTTTCTTCTTCTGTGATGATGTGTCCGATCCACTCGCTTTCCTTCATTACTTGTTTACAAAATCAATCCAACACTTCAAAACCTTATTTCCTTGAAAAAATAACATACTTTTATACTGTAATCAATAGTTTGAGTATTTCAAAGACACATCTCGTTTATTATCAATCTGATGAGACCAACATGCAGTTTCTGCTGCTGGATAGTCACACGTTTGCTTCCCTTTTTTTTTAGCTTCCATAGATTTCCGAGTGGAATCATCAATAAAACCGCTCGATCGGCGCTTCCATCTGCAGCTGCCAATCCTTACACTTCTACACTGAGAGGGCGTTTCTGTCCGAGCCCGGACCGCAGGACCGGTGTCCACATGTCGATATCGCAGCCAAATGAGAAAATCATGAAAACACTCCAGCGTGAGCTGTGAGGCAAAGAGACTTCATTAAATGCATCTGTCTTCGTTCACATGGGACTTTTTTTTCTGATCTAAATGTTTATTTATTTATTTAAGTGCATAGCTATTTACCCACAAGTCCATGTTAGGGTTTATTTTTTTGAAGATCTGGTGGAACAATGATATATTTGTAGTATGAGTGAGTATGTTTCTGTAAGTGAGTGAATATTGTCAGTCATAATGGACTCGTAACCCCTCGTTCGCTAAGATTCTTTCTCTCGTAAGAAATGATAGTTGAGCAATTAAAAACAGTTAACATTTGTATATAAGAATAGATTCAGTACTGCCATATAAAATAACTCACTTTTGCTATTTATTCTCTGTACATACAAAAAAAATTGTCCACAGAGTTGACTTTTCTTTTCGACAGCATGACTCATTCTTTGGCGTCATTTTGCTGCTGTTGATATTCCACAAATGCTATTTTACTTCCGTCTGGGAATCCACACAGCTTCTGAACACCTGCCAGTCCATCAACTCCCGGGACTCAAATTCATAAATGATGACCGAAAACAGCTTTTGCAAGGCAGCGAGAGAAGACTGAAGCGGTTGAATGGAAACCTTAAAAAACACAGGCTGTTTAATGCCGCTGTGCTATTGATCGAGCGACTCACTGTGGCGCTGGTGTGGACAAAAGAGTCGATATATATTATTCAGAGAATCCAGACTTGTGCTGGAGCGGTGACACTGGCTCAGCGGCTGTCCTCACTTAAATGTAGCCTCTCTTTTGTTCGCCAGGTGTTTTTGCTAAATCATTAGCAGGTCATTGATTGAAGACTAGATCTTTTTTCATCTCTGGTTTTAATCCTTTGATCAACTAAGGCCATCTTCTTGGAGTTACAGGCAAAAGTGCATGTCTATATAATGTAACTGTTGCACACATTCTTAATAAACATCCTAATACCTCCATACAGCTCGTCTGTAACATCCATCTTGTATTGAAGCCTCGACGAGAGAAATTGCTAAGAAAAAAAAAAAAAAAGTCTTTATTTTTAAGCTTCTTTGTAGCAGAAGCTAAAAGGCTAACATGCTCCACAAATCGACCGTCATATAGGCGTGCACGTTTTCCCTTTAACTCTAAATAGGAACAGATTTCTCCGAAAATAATCCAAAATAAATCGACATGAGGTTGAGAAGAAAATAAGCTAATTTGGAATTTAATATTAACAAAAAGAAACAATTTTATGTGTGCTGCACAACAGAAATTTCACTGAAAGGAAAAATAACATACAGAAATTATATGTATACGTATATATATTTTATATATGTAGTATTTATAAAGAATTTATGCACGACTATTGATAAAGTCGTAACTTTTTTCATTTAAAACCCACAGTATGTCCAACTAGCAGCTTTAAAAGCTGCTCGCGTTGAATGTATCCTCTTGTCCTCAGTTATTCCCGGTATCTCATTTTATTGTTCCTCTAGCTATGGATGGCGAAATGTATGTGGCCAGAATTGAATTGCAACAAAAAATGGAAAAACAATGTGTAATATTTGGATGTAACTTAAACAAAAATCGAATTATTTTTATTTTAAATGATAAGAAGACGCTTTTTTAAAAGAAGTATATCCATTATTTGATGTAATTTTAAATGGCTTGACCGTAAAAAATACAGAGCATTGTAGTCTCATAATGTACTAAAATTGCTTTGTCACCTTTTGAGTCACATATTGAACCAGCTGACCTAATCACAAAGTCCTGCAACAAATTCTGTTCATCTTAAACTGTCGTACACCAAACGACCAACAGGTGGCAGTGTCTGCTTAACGTGACCAAAACCTGAATAATTGTGCCCCCATCCCAGAAAATAAAAGTTCTGGTGACAGCCTTATTGCAGCAGATCTCGTCAGACATCTGACCGTGAAGCTCGACTCATGTCTATTTTGATCATCACGACAGCAGCGGCAGGACTCATGATCTCTCAGATCCATTATTCAGCCTGTAAGTGGGTAAAATGACACTTCTAGATAAGAAGACGTTTTAATGTTTCATTGTGTGATGTAACGTCGTCTTACATGGCACTTAGCTCAGCACCTCGGGCGATTTGTCAACTTGCATATGTCCCATTAATAACAAACATCCGTGGGATTCCTGCCCTTAAATGTAAATGACGTGTTTGTGCAGATCTGTTGACTTTGTCTTATGCATGTAGTGACTTGTGCGTTAAAGTGATAGTTCACCCGGAATTCAAACTTCACTCATTGTGTACTCGCCCTCATGTCGACTAAGAGTTGGGATTATTTCCAGAGTAATCTTTTTCTTTTTAGAGTTATAGACTGGATACAAACTTCAAACCTGAGACTGGATCATCATCACTTTCACTTAAATACCTGAGCTGGCTTGTAGCCTTTAAGCAAGAGAACCTGGTGTGAGCAACAGCTGTTTTCTTTGTCCACGACACAACACTGCATTTAAACAAAAGTTATTCTTCTCACACCAGGATTTGATCATTTCATTTTAACATTTTTTGTTTGGATTGACAGTAAAAATCTCTTCACTTGATGAGTTCACTGAGATGGGATTGGTTGGAAAACGTATTTCCAAGCCTGAGTTGTCATTAAACCTTGGCTGTGTCTCAAATCGCGCACTTCTCCAAGTGCACTGCTTTACAGTACACTGTAAGACAGTGCACTTACTAGCGCAGTGCTCAAATTTCGACAGGGTAGTACCGTCTCAAATCAAACACTGTCGCTACACACTTACTGGAAATGTTCTTCTACTACTTTTTAACACTGACTGCCACCAGCTGTTGAAACACTATCATCAAAACTTGATTTTCGCCAAATGAAACTAGTTACTAAGTTATGTTTCATTTTGTTATTAATGTTGTGGTGTTGTTTTGTGTTAAAATTAGTGTTTTATCGAGACATTTACTCCAGCATCTGCTACGAAGACACGTCGTCCGTGACGTAACTTTCGTTTTGTGTCATCTATGTCATTAAGATGGTGGCCGTTAGGGGTGGTGAGTACCCATCGATCCACACTCAATTTTCTGACCGTTTTAGTGCACCATTTTCCCGGTAGAGGAAGGGTGAGAAGGTCATTCGTGAGGGACTCAGAGTAGAGCAATGTCCCCATCTATGTTGAAAGGAATCAGTTGAGGTACTGACTCATGGCATCTGATTAGGATGAATGGCTGGTAAGGGTTCGGGTGTGTCCCACCGGGCCAGGAAGGCCTTTAGGTCCCACAGGATGGTTGGACATTAAACTGTAAAGAAGAATAGTCTGGGCTTTCTTTTCTCTCACGACCCGACCCTGGATAAGCTGAAGAAGACAAGACTAGAAATAGAATAAAAGTACCTTATACTTCGTGACCACTATTACAAAACCCAGACTCTTGTGACTGAGGCAACATCACCAATAAGCGCTTGACACCAAGACTAGTCAAAACCAGGAAGCAAAAAGTGTTGCCAGGTAGGGAATGTAGGAATAACGTAAGCAAATAATTCACATATTTTCAGTGAAATTACACTGTAAATGGACACTTGTCCCAAAAGAAAAAGCAAGCCAATCAACATTAGAAGAATAGGTGAAGAAATATCCAATCAGGATCCTCGATTCAAGGGAAATTACAACCAAGTTCTATCTTTTTTGGAGCCAATAGTTGCATCACAGTGTCGCACAACACACATGGACAAATACACTGGACAGCTGTGGTGACACTCCTACCAAACCTGTTCAGTAAATGCTGCTTTTCAGGACATAAATCCATAAGAAAAGCAATAAAATGATTTTGATTTAGTGTGCCCTGAAATGAGCTTTATGGTGGTCCGGGTGTTTCACAGTGCGTGCTTCCTCCTGCAGTGTGAAGTTTACGGGGGAGCAGGTTGAGATTTGTGCGTCTGTTATGTCAGCACATGCCCAAGTTGTATAACTTTACATGCTCAGAGGCACCAGATTGCAATCTTTGTTTTTAATAGAGCAGCTGTAAATGTCTTGAATGGCTTTGAATTTAAGGGTGCGTTTCGGCATCCTGTCGGTCCGAAGGCTTATCAAGGTTTCTCAGGTGGACGTATACGAGCAGAAGTTTAGAAGCAGCAGAATACAGAGCGCAGAAAGTGCTGGACTTTGTTCTTGGTGAACTTCTTGTTTATTCTCAATCAATTTGACGAAGATGGGAAAATGTGTTTGTATGTACCAGCAAAACCTTCTCTCAAAACTTTTTTCTTTTGTTTAATGGGTCATTCAATTTAGTGCCACCCAATGCAATATCACAGATTGTGATCATGAAATATGTATTTATTTAAATAAACTAATAGGTATGTGTGCCTAAAAATGCTTAAAATGAATGTATAGACTACTGACCTCCAAGAGAATGTTTTTTTTGGTGGGCGACAGGTCACGGGAGCACAAGTTTGGAAGAAGACCTACCATGAAAATTGAAATATTTTCATTTTGATCATATTTAAAACATATATAGTTTTATATTTCCAGAATTTTAGCCTGTTGAATATGGTCAAAAAGGGAGGCAGCAGACCCCTTTTATAAACTGAATATTCCCTTTTCTATCATCTCCCCATCGCTTGGGGATTTTTGGGGGGGATTTCAGATTATTTGTATTCTTTTTTATTTTAACTTAAACAAAAGTCTGGTAGGACATATATGTAACATTGGAATATACTCCAAATATGTATCACAATAAATCATATGCTTTTAAATGAATTTAAATTTTAAAATGTAAAATAAATAATTACAAAAACTACCCCAAAAAGTATTTGTTACTTTTTTCATATAATGTATTAATAAAAAAATAAAAAAAATCGAATTAAAATAACAGATTATTAGATAGATTACAGATATAATAGATTACATTTAGTTCTGAACTGATGGCTTACATTCCAAAGGTTCAGACGCCTGACTATGTCCCCGACTTTAAAAGTCTTTTCAAGTGGAGAGCGTGAGTGGGTTGGAAATGAGCGGCGAACATGTGCACAAGCTTGACTCAACGACGCAGCGTGTTCTATCTTGTCTGCATACCTCAGACGACTCAAGGAAGAAGTCGGTGGAAAATTCCACTTCGGTGACATTTACAGAGAAGACGGCGGCAGATCTCGGTTCAGATTCAATGGAGGATAAGTTGGAGCTTGAGAGACAAGTTGATGACATCAGAAGTTTGGAAGCCAATCTCTAAACTTCCTGCTAATGATGCTCTTATCTAGGGTTAGCTCAGGGTCAAAGTGACCCGAAAGCACCAAAAACTAATTTTCACCTTGACCCAGAGACAGCACAAGGGATACAACAAACACATTTGTTTTTCGGGCCTTCAGGTCATCTTGACCCTGAGATAAAACAAGGGTTGATATAAGAAAGTTAATTTGATAGCAACAATCTGCTACATAACCTTGGGCTAAGAAAAAAAAAAGATAATTTCTGATTACACAAATATATATGTCATAATGAAAAAGCTGAAACATTGACGTCAATGTATTTATTAAATTATTATTTTTTTAATAGTGTAAACAGGAATTAACGATTATATGTAAATATCTAAGATATTCCAAGTCACTTTCAGGCGTATTTACCGAAATCCAGCAGTTCCTCCTGGGATTAGATCACACTTGCAAGCCTCAAGTCTTTGTCCTGCTGTGTTGTTGGCCTTGAAAACCAAAATTACTTAAAGAGATATAAATCTCTGTTGATGATCCTGACTCAGCAAACCTCAGGGAGGATGAGCAGGTTCATCAAAGGAAGCAAAAGTGTTGTCAGTTAAACTGATTTACATTTATTGTGGCTTCATATGAAGATTAATTCTGTTACCTGGAGGAGGATGAATGGTTGTGTAAGTCAGACTTATTGATGACGTGATCCTTAAAGTGAAAATATTAAACGCTCGTTTTGCTTTTTCTCTTTGACATTTATTTGTTATCACTTTATCTTTTAAAGTGATAACTTAAACTTTCTCCCTCGTCTGAAATCTCGGCGAACGCGAGGTTACGAGAGCAGAGTCCATTATGACGTAATAATGGCTTCACTCCTCCTCCAGCCAGCTGTAATCACGTCCGCTTTGTTTACACAACGAGTCCCTTGGAGGTGGAGACTTCCAGGATTGATTACACGCAGTGACCTCGATGTTTGAAAAATCACGGCAGAGTGGGTGTGGTTATGGTAAACAGGATTTCATCTCAGTGGGCGGGGCTTAAGATAATTTTCTAATGTAAATATTTCAACGAAAAGAGAGTTTTGTACAAACAGACACGTAAAAATAAAAACAAGGCCAACGTTTATATATGGGGTAGTATAAGGTTGTTGGAAATGTGTTGTTAAAATAAAAATAGAAAAAACATTTGAGTCAAGCTTTTTTGTGTGATCTGTTATTTCATTAGGCTTAAGGCCTTTTCAAAAATGTTTACCTATGACTCGTCAATTGTAATGTTGGCTCCAAAGGGTTCATGGAGTGCAGCGTCAATCCTCTGAATCCCACCTTTTACTTATTGTAGCACTGACTTTAGCAGCGACTTTATGATGCTGAATCATCATGAATATTAACTCCTCTCCAGAGAAACATCGTGTCCAATCATGTATGTCTTCTTTTCTCTTCTTTGTCTTTGCGGCGTACAAACCCCGCTGCCTGAGGAGCAGTGTCTCTGGAATATTTTTCAAGTCTGAGCACAGCAGCACATATCTCACCTGAGAGCTTCAGTGAGCTGCTGCCTGAGGCCCCGTCAAACCCCCCCTTTTTTTGCTGTGGTCCTTCCCTGCTACAATAAAAACAGGAATAATCTCCAACACAACATCCCTCTGTCTGTCAGATTATATTGAGCCTGATCTATAAATCTGATCTGTTATGTTTTGCTCATTTGCATTTTAATGTTTCAGTCAGATTTGGTATTAAATCTGGAGAAATGTCAACCTCAAAAAAATTTGCCTCAGCAGCGGGAAATAAATTCCCTTAAGGGCCACATTGTAACGTGTGTGTGGGGAACCATCAGGAAAATAGAAAGAAAGATAAGAAGAATGTGGCTCCAATATAATAATAATAATGAAAAAACATTTAAGTAATAATAAACTAAATGTTGAAATTAAATGAAAGTCCAATTATCCTGAGACATTAAAAAAAAGTTTTAAGTCAACTTGAAAAATAAAAGAGAACCAACAAAAGAACTGTAGATGTAATATAAAAGTAGAATTAAACTAGTAATGTACGATTAATAAATATTTTTTTGCTGCCTTATCAGGGCTGCATAAATATAAACAATGCGGGGAACAGGTTTGTCATTCAATTTTATTGTTAAAAAACAAAAAATAAATAAACTTGTAGAACTGCATTATTTGGTTTAACATGCCGTAAGTTACAAATTAATATTTAATATCCTTACATTGAACATTTCCCCATAAGAACAAGACTTGTAAATAAAGGCAAGTAAATGTGTAAATTAGAATACAATAAAAAATACTAAGGGAAGTAAATTCTTTGACGAAATAACTTAAGTTACATCAAGAATTCAACTATAAATGGATGATTATATAATAATATGATTAAATAATAATTTTGACCTCATTACTGCTTCAAAAATACGATAAAATATTGTGTTAAAGATTTCAAATATTGCTAAAAATAAAAATAAAAAATTAACTTTTAAAAATGCATTATTAGATTTAGCAAACCATTGTTCCATCATAAAGTGAGTTTAGAACATGACTTGTAAATAAAGTTATGAAGGCAAGTAAATGTGTGTAAAGAAAATACTAAGAGACCAACAACATAGCTGATGTGTACAACATTTTTTGAACTTAAGAACTTGTTTTTCAAACATCTTAGACGTAAACAGTATTAAATCTGGATTATGCTGAGACAAGTTCATATTTAGAAACAATCAAGCGGTTTTGTCGTATTTGACGAAGCCAACTTTCACCTGAAAACTGAAAAAATTCTTCCCACCATCTTGCGTGTAGCGCAGCATTCCGAGGCGAGCTGGGACAAGACCAGCAGCGCCTCATCTCAGGGAGTTGACTGGGTGAGGAAATGGATGACACACAGAAAACCTGGGAACGTAGCTTACAAAGAAATCGCAATTAAATCGTTTTAACGGGTCTCTCACTTTATGTCTGTCGTTGTTTTCTCATTCATGTTGGAATCTGCAGTGCTGGGAATCAAAACAACTACTTTTTTTGAAAACCAAACAAAGCAACTAGAAAATCAATAGGATTTCAGTAAAATCAAATTTTCTGTTCCATCCAAAACTAAAAAGTCAATTTAAAAAGGCCAAATTAAAACAAGGTTGGGGGAAATTTTTTCAAAAATATTAGGAAAAATAACAAAACTCTACCATGAGTCGTAAATTCCCTAGTACTGCTTCTTTGATACACAGAACCAACGTTTACCATTTGAATCTTGTTGAATCTAATTTCTCTATTGTTGATTGTTGAAGAACTGTTTTTTTTGAGAACCAATGATCAGGAAGTTGTTTATGGTTCGGGTCCTGGTCATAATGAGTAGCTCGGGTGTGTCCCAACAAGTTTGGACACCCCTTTAATAGCTCTTGTTTAAATTACAGAGTGGTCAGCCTTAAGGTTAGTGCTAAGGAATTCACTGACCACGACTATGTGAGGCTTCTATTGAAGAACTTCAAGGATTGATTAGATTCCTCAGTGGCAGCTTTCATTAAATGAACCAATGAAGGCTATAAAGTTATATTTCACCAAACCATGAATCAGGATCGATAACCAAGAAGCATGTCTAAGGTCTTAAAGTGGTTCCCTTACTTGGACTTGCAGCTCATGACCTTTACGATCTTAAATCCAATCTCAATCCACCAGTTCATTTTTTAGCTTGATGAAACCCACACTTAAATTAATCTTTACAAAGATTTCTGATTTTGTTAAAGTAAAATAAAAACGTGTGTCTTGGTCTGAGCTTCTAGTAATCACCAGCCGATCATTTGATGTTGATGGTTTCTTGGAAAACAATTAATCCAAGAAAGCTTCTTTCCCCCCAGGAGATACCTTTGCCATGAGAGGTATGATGATTTACAATGATGTAAAGATCTAGCAAAAACAAATTCGAGCCAGATGGCAAAGCACTGAACTTTTTTTTGTTGATTTTTACACATGGGACAGTTATGATCGAGTGTTTCCTTTACCGTTTCTCATCAACAAGGATTCTACGGAAAATCGGCTGCTCTGTCGGATACCGGGCGAGTTCCACAAGAAATCGAGGAAGAAAAGCAGCTCCCCTGGACTCTGACGCCATCGGGCATGCTCGGTGTCTGATCTACATTCCTCATTTGTGTGACAGCACATCAGCGTTGCCGTTTGCCTGGACCTCAACGAGTGGTGGTCAGATGTTTTCATTTCCTCTTTTTAATTTGCTGTTTATACAAGAGCTACCTGTAACTAGCTGTAACCCAAGTGGTAGCTGGAGTAGCCTTCGAAAGGTTCTGCTGTGATAACCAATGTGACGTCATCAGTGTTGCATGTCGGCCTGTTGAATGCTCGCTCCATTGCAAATAAATCCTTTTCTCTGAATGATCTCTTCACAAGAGAAAAGTTGGATTTATTGTGTCTTTCAGAGTCATGGCAGAGAGAGAGTTTATTCATCTTAATGAACTCTGTCCTGCTGCCTGCTCTGTTTAAGGGAAGCCCCCATCCCTGTCGTTGGTTTGGCTGTTGTTTATAGAGATATTTGTTCATGCAAAGTGATTCAGACAAAGGAATTTACTTCTTTTGAGTCCCAGATTGTCTTTGTTGGTTCTAAAATCTAAAAGATATAAGACCTTACGATTGTGTTTCAATCTACCGTCTGCCTGGTCCTGCGGCAGTGTTGTTGAAGGACTTTAGTGACTTTTTATCTTCCATTATTCAAATGGAATCTGTTCTTTTTATTGGAGACTTTAATCTTCTGTTGATGACATCACATCTTGCTCTGCTAAAGAACTTTAACAGAAGTCTTTAATTTTTTCAACATGTCTCTGAACCCACTCACCAAAGAGGCCACATTTAAGACTTAGTTTTTACTCTTGGCCTGGATATTTCTAATGTATCTGTACATGATGTCTATCTGAGTGATCATTCTCTTGTTTTGTTTAACCTGGACTTAATCCCTGAACCTAAACCCTTGAAAGGTAAGTCTCAGAGGCGTGTCATCTCAGCCGATACTGCACACAGTTTTTCTACTATGTGACTATGACCCTCTTTTCTTCAATGACTGCCTTAACGTGGACAGTTTGATTCACTGTTTCACTAATCATTGTGTTGAAATACTGGATCAAGGGGCACCTGTTAAATTGAACTTGACAATTCAGAGAGAAAAAAAATGGAATTGGACAAATGAAGATCTATTGAGTCTGAAGAGACTCTATCGAACTGAGCCGGAGAAACCTGTGTGTTTTATTTGACAAAGACAAGTCTCTATTACAACACTGCAGAAAACTGACCACAAACTGTTTTTTTCAACAGAGAAAAATCTCTAAAAATGTTGTCACAACATGATCTGGAGCTTGTAATACATGTGTTTGTGTCTTCTCGTCTGGACTATTGCAACAGTTTGTTTTCATGTCTTAACAAGAAGGAGCTGTCATTGATACAGAACTCTGCAGCGAGAATTCTGACCCACTCTAGTAGAAGAACTCACATTTATCCGATCCTTAAATCTCTTCACTGGCAAGTTTCTTTCAGGATCAACTTTAAAAGTCTGGTTCTTACTTTCAGAGCTATTCATAGCTAAGGTAAGGTAAGTTAAGGTAAAACTTTATTGATCCCTCAGGAGGTCTCCTGATTTATTTTTTCCAATAGCCAATACATACAGCAATTTTTTATAAAAAATCAAAATAAATCAATCAAAATAAAATAAGAACAAGAGAAATAAAGAGAAAGAACACAATTACACAATCTAAGTCTAAAGATAAAGACAAAGAACATAGCTCAATGAAAAACCACAAATACAAAGGATACAAAGACTAACATAGAACAGAACATCCAGATACTTTCACTCCACTCCTGTCCCCGAACTCAGAATTGTACAATTTAATAGCCCGAGGAATGTGTGTCCTTGAGTCTATTTGTTTTGCACCTGGGAAGGAGCATTCGTGTACTCATTCTGCTTCTCTGCTCACTGATGACAGTGTTCAGAGGATGACTGTCATCGTCCATGATGGACAGTAGTTTGTTCAATGATCTCCTCTCAGCAACTGTCACCAGTGAGTCCAGATTCATTCCAACCACGGAGCCAGCCCTCCTGATCAATCTGTCCAACCTGTTGACACTCCTCTTGGACACATTTCCACCCCAACACACCACAGCATAGAACAGGACACTGGCCACCACAGACTGGTAGAACATGCAAAGGAGCTTCTTGCAGATGTTAAATGATCGAAGCCTCCTCAGAAAGTACAGTCTACTCTGAACTTTCTTATATACATGGTCTGTGTTGCAGAACCAGTCCAGTTTACTGTCCAGCCACACGCCGAGGTACTTATAGTTGTCAACTATCTCCACCTCGTCGCCTCTGATGGACACTGGACGTGGCTTTGTCCTGGACCTCCTGAAGTCCAAGACCAGCTCCTTGGTCTTTGAGGTGTTCAGCTGCAAGTGGTTCCTCTCACTCCAGTCCACAAAGTCACATATCAGACTCCTATACTCGTCTTCGCTGTTGTCCCTGATGCATCCAACAATGGCAGTGTCGTCAGCATACTTCTGGACGAGACTCAGCTCTGAGTTGTAGCAGAAGTCGGAAGTGTAGATGGTGAAGAGGAGAGGGGCCAGTACTGTCCCCTGAGGTGCTCCTGTACTGCACACCACAGTGTCAGACGTGATGTCCTTCAGCCTGACATACTGTGGTCGATCAGTAAGATAATCCGTAGTACTGCAGGGGGTCTTGCGCGTGCTGGACTTGTGGCCTAAGATGTTTGAGGACCAGCCGCTTCAGTGTCAGCTATTCACTCCTCCTTACATCAGTGATCTGATCCAGTCTTACACCCCATCTCAGGCTCTGAGGTCTGTGGATCAGAATCTACTGATGATTCCTCGCACACGGTTCAGGACCAGAGGAGAAAAATCCTTCCAGGCTGTTGCTCCTAAGCTTATGTATGTGTTTGACTGCATGAAGGCTTAGCTAGAGAAGGATGTTGCTTGATTTTCATTAAACTTCGGGTATAGTTTTTGGATGGAAGCATGGTCATTTCAAAGTGATAAACTTTCTCTGGAATTCTGTAGTTTCTCCTAGATATAGGTAGGCTTTCAATTTATAGCTTCCAACCACCGTTGCTTAGATGCCCAGTTCCTGTAAGAAGTAGCAAAATTCTAGAAAACTAGACGTGATAAATCTAAGAATACATTCAAATTACTAAAATAAATAAACATTCCTGTGACTGCTTGGCCATTTGTGGTGTCATTGGTCATTTAACCAACGTGTTTCAGAGTTGGTCGGTCCTCCCTTTTAGTGACTGGCTGTTGGTTAAGACGCTGTAGTTTAAAGCAATGGATGCAAAAATGATTCCTGGTCAGTAAACCTGATTTTCATATGAGTTGTCAAAATGCTTGAACAATGGGAGTCTAGGGAAGTAAATTCAAGGCATCAGATATTGAATAGTTCAGAATAGTTCCAGTTGATTTTAGCTTTTGTATAAATTCATGTGAAATTGAAACCTTGGCAGAGGTATGTCTCACTGCTTAGTGTAGTATACCTTCTAAATCAAGGCACCACAAGCCAAAAGTATTACCCAAGCGGCGAAGCTAGTACCACCCCCAACAATTTCAAAGTAGACCCATAGATTTACCAGGTAAAATAAAAGGATCTTTGTCCAATTGTTTGCTTTTCCAGAAATGTCCAGCTAACTCATTTAAAGTTATCATAACTCATTTAAACTTATCATAACTTTTAAGATATAGTATGTTATTGTAAGCAAAAGAACACTGAATGTACTATGCTACATAATTAATAAGTTGTGTGTCTTCAGGTGAGATTTAAAAGAAAATAAACTTCTAAACTAAGTCTAAAATCCTCGTCTTAGTTGATAAAACTGGGTGTTTTCTTCATGAAGGGGAGCAGTGGGGAGGGAAGGACGAGACACTGATCCTCAATCAAAAGGCCTAATTTAGGGTGTGGACTAGCTTGCAGGCAGAAAAAGGGGTGAGGTTTAGCCGGGGTTGCTGCTCTGCTATTGGTCGAGACGGTGGACAAAAATGCCTGTACCTGCCGCAGGTAAACAGAGCCGACAGCAGACGCAGCAAGAGAGGATCTGTGGCTGGGATTTACTGTGTCCCTTACAAGAGTTTTGGGCTTTGCGTGCAGGTTTGTAGACAGCAAGTCTTGTCTTTGTCATCTTTCCTGATGTTTTTTACATTTTAAACGGAGTAAGCACTCGGGCAGATGGCGACGATCTGTATTCAGGCGGTTATTTGTTGTTTGTTTTAATGCGGATTAGTTCCCGGCAGGAGTTAAAACGCATCTGGAAGTGTTGTTTTGTGTTCAGGATTTTGGAGCTGCACGTGATTTGATGCGAAAACAGGTCGGGTCTTGTGCAGGGAGAGGCCGACCCGGCACACCCTGTGAGGCTCATCCGACGCTGTTTCAAACTAACCGGCCTCTTGTTTTTTGTTGAGCAACAAACACTGTCTTTGATTACTCCGCGAGCACCGTCCTGTGGAGAGAAACCATCCATGTTTGCTATCCTTCATTCCACCGGAGTCTGTGTGATGTTGCAATCAGATTTCAGTGGTTTGAAGAGTAAGATGCATGGAATTTGTCATCTGGAGCACGAGATTGGACACAGATTTTTACTTCCTTTTTTTTACAATAAAACTGAATAATGTCTTTGATTGAAACAGGTAAAAGTCTTGCACAAGCACTGCTGCATCACCAATACATTCTTTCTCAAGCTAAAGTTTTCACATTCTTGGTTAAGCCATTTTCTTAATGACGATTTTAATCATGTCAGTTCAATTATTAAACAGCAGAGTTCAGAATAATCTGCAGCTTAAAGGGCTTTACAAAGTCGTAAACACACACATTAAACACAACATAAGTGTCATTTAGAGTTATTAAATCAAGCCAAAATATCAAACACAGTCTTTAACGGTCCCTCCTTTAGGAAGGGTAAACATTATGTGGGTTAGTCCAAACACACAATGACAATTATCTGTGTTATAGCTGTACTTTTCAATTTACTTTCTCAATATATTTATATATATTTGTTATATGAATCAAATCAGTTAATTTTTGCTCTAAAAAAATCATTTATTACTTGTTTATTTTGGGTGCTTTATGGCTTAAAAATTATTTAATTTAAGTGAGATAATCAATTAACCCGTTATTAATGAAGAAAAAAAAAAATCTGTTTATAGTTAAAGAAAAGTAACAGAATTACAGTAGTCCTGGCTCAACCCCAGCTTAAGACAACACTATATTGGGAACATACCAACTGCTGTATTTGTGCCACGGAGGTTAGAAACCGTTTCAAAAAAACCTGCTCTACCAAGATCTACCCAAAAAATGAGCAAATGATGGAGTAACTTGAAAATATATATAGATATACTTTCATTATTTTTTAGTATTGTTTGATGCGACAATGCTTAATCTGATATAATTTGTAAATAATATAATTTAATTCATAAAAATGTTGTACTTTTCTTGTCCCAGTTACCGTTGGTTTCCTTAGATGTCCAGGTTGAGAATTCCCTATTCAGGAGCCCCAAGCTTCTTTTTTTTAACAAAGACCATTTTAACGTAGGGAATATTATCAAAAACTTATTCAATCAGCAAAACTAAAATAGCATCACTGGAAAAAAAAACAAAATGTTCAATGGACGGTTCCCACAAAATTCACTCATTTTCTAATCACCCTCATGTGAAGTAATTGTTGGGATTAATTTCAGAGAAATGTGTTTCTTTTTTATAGTTATAGACAAAAAAGTATGTCCGAATACTTCCTCATGGAAGATGAAGACGAAGGCAAATGAGCTCCAGTCACTACAAGCTACATACAGGTGCTATAGTTTTGGGTGTTTTACCCCCAAATAAAACACTTTACAGCTCATCCTTTCAATGTTTTCTGAAGGAAATACCAATACTGAAAAAAAAATGATATTAATATGCAAAACATGTTCTCATCTTTGTGTGAATGTGTTACAGCATTTGTCACCTCGACACCCACCTGTGGACACATTATCGCCCTTGTACAAAAGCCGCACTCTCCCATCAGGTTTAGCTGATTCTCCGCGGGACAATTAACCTGCCTCGTTAGCCGAGGACATTTTCCAGGTCGATTCAACGGCTTCATTATTGCTAAATGGGCAGCTGGAAGTCATTTGACAGCTCCATTGAGCTCCCAGTCTCTAATTCTTCCAGCCAATTAAGAATGAAGGCGAGCGAACTGATAAATAAAGCCAGGGAGAGTGACAGACAGAGACGGAACCACTCAAACAAAAAGAATAAATGGACGATAAATTAAATGGACCTGAATTCGTATAGTTGTTGGGTTTTTTTTACAATCATTTATAAACATTAGAGGAACGTTTTGATAGGATATCACTAAGCAATTGATGAACACAAGTCATTTTGAAATGAACGATGTCGCAGACGTGGAGACGCTCGTCACCTTCCTCGGGTCGTTCTTCTCCGGCCTTAAGCAACTCAGCGAGCGTTTGACCTTGCGGTTGGACGCGATGATAACCAGAGGGCTCAGCGCCGCGTACAGCGAGGAGAAGAAAACCCGCAGGTCGGAAAGCAGCGAGCTGCTCATGGTCTTCTTAACGGTCAGAGTGTAAACCCAAATCCCGTTGTCGATGCCGTACAGAACCACGTACAGAGTCACGAGTGTCACCACGGCTTTGGCGGCGCGTTGCTCGGCGCCTCCCCCGCCGCTGTTGCCGCGAAGCCCCTTCACCTGCCGGCTGTGCTTGAAGAGGAAGACGAGGAGGATGAGGCTGGCGAGGGCCATGAGGGCCATCGGCACCACATCCCTGCCCACCTGGAAGGCGCCGTTCACGTCCTTGGAGAGCTTGGAAGGAAAGCGCACGTGGCAGAACTCCACGTTGATGGCGTGATTATTTTGCGTGACGTTGGTCTCGCTGCTCAAAGAGAAGAGGATGGCGGCATTGCTCATGCCCATGTTCATCAGCCAGAATAGCATAAAGAACAACCACAAGTAGTCGGCGACCAAAGTGCGAGCGGAGACCCACCGTGAGCCGGGAGGCGCGATGCTCAGACACTGGTAGGCGCTCATCAAGAAAGTCAGCCAAATGGAGAGAGCCCGGGACGTCCTGTAGACGAAGATGATCGCTTTGCATCCGACGTCTCGGAAGATACCAGCGGCGGCGTGGAGGGAGGCGAGGGTCTCGGCCAGGCAGCGCACCCCTACCACCAGCAGGTTGACGAGGGCCAGGTGGAGTAGGATGGCGTCCGCCGGCAGGAGCCGGTGCTTCTGGTGCGTCAGCAGGAGGAGCGACATGATGACAATGATGTTGCCGGGGACCCCGACCACAGTGAGCGATAAGTACAGCATGGCACGGACGAACGTCTCGGAGGGCACGCCCATGTTGATCCACGGAAAAATCAACAGGTTACTAGAACCCAGGTTATGACACCCATCGACCCCTCTCCGAAGATGCCAGCCTGTCTGTCTTTTATACTTTGTTGGTCGCACAATTGTGTGCGGGATCAAGTCTGCACGGTCCATTGACTCTCGACGTGCATCCCCTCGGCCACCAATTATTCAAAATCAATCCACATGACTGCGTCCCTGTCCCTGTCGGTGTCAAAGGAACAGGATAACACAGACAAGCGAGGTCTAATCTCATGGGGGCTAGAGGACGAGACTGAGCCGCTGCATTTACAAGTACACAAACAAAGGTCTTAGATATTAGATATGTGTTTGCTAATCCTATTCTTGAACACAAACTTTAAATGGTTTATTTTTAAAACACAGAAATTAATCCATTTCACTATCATCATTTTTTTCAGATAGCAAATTAGTCATCTTTACCCGTAACAGACAAGAGACACTTTATTTGAAACATAATTTTTCTTTTTGAAGAGAAACTATAGGTTTGTTATTTAACGAGAGAGTTACATAATACAAAATGTACTGGGGTGGTTAGTCTAACCCCAGAAGTACTATTATTTATTAGTAATTCAGTTTAAAAATTCACTTTACACAGTTTAAATCGTTTTATTCGCTCTTTCATACGACAGAGTTGTGACATTAAACGTAAAAAAAAAAACTATCATATGTTAGAATTGTGAGGTGGTACGAAACACTGCGGGATGAGTGTCAATTTGGATTATTGTGATTAAAAAATGCACTTGAAATAAAGGTATAGATATCAAGGACACAATTTTAACAATAAAAAAATTAATTGAAAAATTCTATTATGAAGATATAAAAACGTGTTGATTTTAATTTCATTTTTTTTAAAGATTTTAAAGATCACTCAGGAAAAAATATCACATAAGTCAATTTTATAGAAAAGAAAGAAAAAAATTATAATTGCAAAGTGTAACTGGAACTAATTTGTAAATATTGCAGACTATTATTGCCAGTGTTGAAAAAACTTTTTTGTGGTGACAAAAGCAGAATAAAAGAATGTAATGATATAAGTGAAATAAAAACGAGATAATATTAACAATAAATAAAAATCAATTGTATATATAGGAAATGCAATTCATTTTTTATCGCTAAAACCCTGTGAGCGCTAATAGTTAGCATAATTAGCAACTACAAAAAACAACAGTTAAAACAAAAAAAGATATGGTAACAGTAGAACTACATAAAAACTATGGATCGAGATTATCTAAAAAATGAAAATAATTTTATATAATATAAAAACAATTTTATTTATATATATAATAATAAAAAATATATCTTTTATATAGATCAGAATGGAGAATAGACATGCTTTAAAAATGAAAATGGTCATATCAACTGTTATTTAGACCATCAAATCCACAGCAAAACATAAGTATAAATTAAATTAAATTGATTAATATTCTGAGATATTCAATGAAACTTTTTTTTTTCCACCCATATTTTAAAACTGTGTCTATTGTTTTACTTTAAAGCAGCTCTAGGTAGCTTTGGGTACCTTAATATTTTTGGAATACATAACTTGATGACACATCAACTTAAAACTAGTTCACAAGTCCTTGGGGATGGTGTGAACATGCTACATATCGGGCTGGTTGTGAATTAGTGTACAAGAACAAAGTTAAAGTTATGTTATTCAAAAAGCCATCATAAACATATCATATATTATTATCCACAATCTGATTCATTACCTCATCGGTATTGTTAGGGGTTTTTGTGTTCCGATGAACCGACCCTTCCCCAGCCTCGTACGTGGTGATGGAATGAAGGACAGACACATGGATGAGTTTAAGAAAAATGCTCGTTTAGTGAATTATGCAAAAGTCAGAGACAAACTTACGTGAACACGGCCGCTAGCAAGCAGAGAGATCTATCGCAGATGTCTTCGAATGCCAGAACGCAACGATCAGACAAAATGGTGGATCTTTATAGTAGAATATTCAGGTTAACACCTCTAGTCAAATGTGAATGTAGGATTGGTCAGTGACTGTAAACACTTGATTCTAAGATGGCCGTCGCACGTGATCGTAGTGGAAACTTACTGAAGGTTGTTGTTTTCTGGAGAGAGTTTATTCCCAGCGACTTGTGTCCTTCAGAGTGAATTCTCAGACAGGTGTCCAGACTTCCTGGAATCTGGGATTGTTTAATCTTTCTGTGTGTGTGAGGGTTTGTGACCTCGGCCTTTGAGTTGTGAACCTGAGTTTAGTTTAAGTGAATGCACTGCAAGACAATGATTATTTAATATGAATTAAATATGTAAGATCATCAGTTAATCAAGTGACTATTTGAAATGTGTGTTAAATCTAGATGATTGATTACAGTAAAGTTGTCATTTCCTTACAGTATCCATCCTCCATTCATCAATTCAATTCAATTCAATTCAATTCAATTCAATTTTATTTAAAGTGTCTTATCATAACAGAGTTATCTCAAGACACTATACAGTTGAAATAAGACTACAGTTGATTAAGGAAAAATAGATCCCAGCAATTCAACAAAGAGCAAGAAACAAAACACTGTACAGTGAGCTGTACAGTGAGCAATGGCGAGGAAAAACTTCCTTTTAGAAGGCAGAAACCTCGAGCGGAACCAGACTCATTGTTGACGGCCTGCCGCTTTGACCGGCTGGGAGGAAGGATGGGGGGGTAATGGAATGGAAGTCTGGAAACAGAAAACGGCTGCAAACCGGGACATTTTTGCGATGTTTAGCAAGTGCTCATGGGAAATGTCTCCCGTCGGCTAAACACTACCACTTTAGTCCAGTGGTGTCGCTCGACTAAAAATCGCATAGAGCTGCTTTAAGTTTTTGGAAATTATAATCACCAGCTAAAGTTGTAACAGTTGAATGGATGTATTTAAATGATAGGCTAATAAGAAAAACTTTAGAAACTTCGTATATAAATTCAGAGTGAGGAGCATCTAATACAAATGGGTTTTTTTGTCAACTCCAGCTACAATGACGTTTAAATAAGTACAACAGTGCCCCTCCGTGGAGATAAAGGACAACTCCAGCAATCGTCCCAATCTGAAAAATACTTGCAATAAACTTTGTTTTAAACATTATATATCCAGGGTATGATTGTTTCATTCCAGGGGAAGCAGAATAACATTATTTTTTCCAACTTACAGTATTTAATCGGCAGCTAGTTTCTCATCGTGGAATTACATTCATATATTATTAATATAATATAAAAGAATATCTTGCATAATTTAGTGTGTGATGACAGGTGTCAGCTACTTATATCAAATTATAGGAAATAAGAACCATTTTTTATTTCTGGATGGCTGCTCATATTATTTTATTTTATTTTAGCTGTGAGAAAATAGTTATTGATACGTATCAAACATCTACTACAGAAATATAATACATATTCTATGATTTTGTAGTGAATACTTTTCCCTTCCAATGTAATCCATCTTGTTTTATTTAGATTGTTTTGCCCTCTTGGGGGTATTCTATGGTCAAATTCATTCCATTAATATACAGAAAAGTGATAAATAAAAATGATTTCATGGCTCAGTGAAATGTGTATTCCAGCATTATACATTATTCATTGTTGTGTGTATTTTTATAGTCGCATCAGAAATCATCCGAGGCATGCGTGTACAGACACAAATAAATCGATGTCCTCGGAGGTCGACTCCTTTCACATGCAAGTGCAGCCCATCAATATTACAGGCCGTTGGAGACACAACTTTCAGGGCTAGTATACGCTGCAGTGTTAGAGTAGTTCTTGGTTAAATATCATGGTTTTAAGCATAATTATTATGGGGGAAAAGGAGCGTTTATGTAAGTATTTATCTCTATCTTTCTGTATGTTTTCAAAAGTAAAGCAGAAAATTGATATGTTTAGACGTTAACAGGAAGTATCTATTTGACATTGAAAATGACATTTGAAGAGTAGATTTGTGAAAACATTTTTAAAAACCATGAATTTGTGAATTCGCACAGTTGTCTAAAAACCTACAGCATATTTATTTCGCCCCAATTGTGATATAGTTCAGTTGTAAAGAGACTATTTTTATGATGTAAAACATGAAGTAATTACTATTACAGAAACTTTTATTACTAAGTGTTAGCTTTTTAAATAGAGCTTTGGTAATGAGCAACAGCTTTTATAATAAAATATTGTTATAAAAAAAAAATCACATAACACGTTTAATAAATTGTTTATTTATATGTTGGCTAGCAAGCATTACCTGCAATAAAAGTATTAAGAAAAGCTAACAGCTTGTTTGGTTAAAATGAACAAGAGTTGACCTAACAGCGTAGATGCTACAATTTTAATTTGGAACTCCTGTGTTGTTCTCAGTATTATCTTGACCTTTAAAGTATATTTTTTATTGAGTATTGTTTTGATTGTTTGAGCGCTTTTTGACCCTGGTCTGAAAAAGCACTATATAAATACAAATGACTTGCTTACTTACTTACTTAATTGATACATGTTGGTAAATTAAAAGCAACTACAGTTAACTTAGCTTCCCACTCAACACAAACAAATGTAACGTACCTTTATAGCTGCAAGTATGTAACTTACCAAGCAAATTTATGTATGTAAGTATATTACTGTAAGTATATTACTGTAAGTATATTACTATAGTTACATGACACAGCTTACGTTTAGAGTTTTTAAAATTGTCTGTTTGGTAAATGTGACACAAATATTCCAATCGTTTGTGACACATGGCTTCGTTCCCAAATGTACAGGACGCGACATACATTTCTTTGCTCAATCATGTTTTTCTTCTCCGGTATAATTGAAGCTCCTCAGATGGATTTTCTTTAAGAATCAACAACATGTTATCGTAGATGAAAATACTGATGCTTACAACACACCGCCTGTTGTTACATTCCCTTGAGAAATACATGCTAGAACACGCCGTTTTAATTAGCTCTTGGAGTATATTCACATGAAGAAAAAACATATGGGATCATCATGTGACTTTTATTTAAAGTACTAACCCTTGAGATTAAACACTTTATGTGCACCTTCTGTGGATGAGAAGCTGTGGTCTGGATTACCAACTTGAGCTGTATCAGATGTCAAGTGTGCGCGTCATAAATGAATAATAGCTGGAAGTCCCTGTTCTCCTAATTAGTGCAAACATTCGTTGTAATTCGACTAATTGTCTCGCTCCGCTGTGTCATTTCAGATGCTCTGGGGTCACGAGAAAGACGGAGTTCGTGCAGCAGCTGTGCATCTAAAAGCGCCTTGATGAGGCGTCATTAAGGCTGTTTTTTTTTTTTTACATTACCAATCCCGACGTACTGATCTGGTCTCTACAGGGCTTTCTTCCCTCTATCTCTCAGCTCCGTGGGGGAATCAGCTGCGTAATTGATTGCAACACATTGTGGTCTCTTTTGCTTTAAGAAACTTTGAACTGAGTCCATTAAAAACTTTGCTCTACAAGAGTTCACGAGGCACTCATGACCTCAGGCTTTTTCAATTATCATTTATGATGATGAAATATATCCTGAACACTCAAGCTTAAAGTTAATATGCTTTGACGCGGGTGATACAGCCTGGAGGTCTTTCATTCTTTTCAAATGAAGTCTTCACAGATATATGCTACTTTTAGTTTTCACTCGCTGACTCACTGGTTGTTTTTACTCTCAGTTTTAATTCAAATAAATACAATAATTATTGAACAAGCCAGTGTGTTGTTACATAATCCTGTGACAGGATTTAAATAATACTGAAAACATAGGTTTAGGTTTAAATCTGAACTAATCTAATCTACTACTTTCAGTGATAGTCAAGGGTTGGGATTATTTTCAGAGTAATTTGTTTCTTTTTAGAGTTAAAGGCAAAATGTAATGTTAATGTAACGATCTTCCTCTCTCTTTGTGCTTGATGGATCTACTGACTCCTTCAAGAAACATCTTAAGACGTTTTTACTTGTTCAAGCTTTTCCATGATTTTTTGGAACTCCTGTGTTGTTCTCAGTATTATCTTGACCTTTAAAGTATATCTTTTATTGAGTATTGTTTTGATTGTTTAAGCGCTTTGTGACCCTGGTCTGGAGAAGCGCTATATAAATACAAATTAATTACTTACTTACTTAAATTTTAATGTAAAAATGTAGTCACTCGTCTTCATTTTCAGTCCAAAAAGACATTTAAAAACATCCAAATACCTCCATACTGCTCGTCTGTAACATTTATCTTGTATTGAAGCCTAGACAACAGGAATTGTTCCAAAAAACTAAAATAAGACTGTATATTTAAAGATTTTTTGTACAGGAAGTTCACAGTCTCTCATTGAAACACATTGTAAGTGCATATGATGTATAATGATTGTTTGGGATATGCTAAATCAAGCTAAATATAGACTTCAAGTTTATTTTTGATAATTCCTCATGTCGAGGCTTCAATACAAGATGGACGCTACAGACGAGCTGTATGGAGGTATTTGGTATTAAGGTGTTTTAATTGTTTCTTTTTGGATGAAGATAAAGACAATTGAGCATCAGTCGCTACATTAGCCTTAAGTATTAGTATACATTTTGTATGTAACTCTGAAAAGGAACTAAATAATCCCAACCCTTAGTCGACATGAGGGTGAGTAGAAAATGACATTTTAATTTTGTGTGAATTATCATTAGATTAGTCATACTCACAACTTTTTGCTTATTGATTAATGAGATACAATTCTCGCTTTTTAAAATCCAAAAACTGATGGGTATTATTTCGTGGTTTAAAAAGACCACTCAAAGTCAAATTGGGAAAAAAAAATGTGCCGTGACCCGGATTCGAACCGGGGTTGCTGCGGCCACAACGCAGAGTACTAACCACTATACGATCACGGCGGTGTGTGTCTCACCCGACAAGAGAGGGGTGACCACTGAGCGCCCCCACCTGGCCAACTCAGATCAGCATATGCTTTTAAAAGAACGAAAGAAAATCAAAACAAAAGGTTAAAGCTGTTCGTTTCTTTTTCGTTTAAAACGTGTAGATCAATGTTTTGAAACAGGGTTTAGGTTATTTGCTCATGTCTGTTTATTTTAAGGAATACAAATGTGAGTGAACCTGGCTTACATCTATTATCTTAGAGGCTTCTTCTGAATTTAAATATATATACAGTATATACTACAACAACTGTTTTGCATTAACCCCTTATCAAGCTCAGTAAAAGACAAGGTTCTGTTTTTCTTAGTCTGTGTCATTTTCTCATTCTTTTATTCTGTATTTCGACCACAAAAATAAATCTATCTTGTGTTTACAACACTGGCAATGAAAGTTTCTTATTCTGAAGTCTCCTCCTGTGGTCCATCCAACATCTCCTGCTCCTAAGATTTAAATCCCGAATTATATCAACTTATTTTCGTTCCAGCCCACCATGACTGAACCACGAAGAACTTTGCTCATGATTTTAACAATGCGGAAAATAACAAATCCCCAAGCTGTAACTGAAAGTGTTCCCTGGACTAATGAACTGCCCTCTGAGACCCTCGATTAATTTGTGGCGGTTCATTCGCCAGAGACATCTCTCAGGACTATAAAATATAAACGATGATCACATCCTTCGTCAGTTGAGAGGCTCTAGAAGCGAAGCATCTTTTATGTTGTAGTATGTTTTAAACAGATTTATTGTGAAGAAACAAGGGATGGATCTCTGCGTCACAATTAAAGGGGTTTCCTTTCTTTTGCAGACCGGTTTGGGTATTTTGGGGAACGCTGTGGTGCTGTTAGCGTATGTTAGCATCATTTTCAAGGAACCCAAGCGGATACCTGTTCACTGGATCCTGTGTCACTTGGCCTTCGCCAATCTGATGCTGCTACTGACTCGTTGCGTCCCTCAGACCATGACCGTGTTCGGCCTGGAGGGTCTCCTGAACGACCCCGGCTGCAAGGTGGTGATCTACACCTACCGCGTCGTCCGCGCCCTGTCCGTCTGCATCACCTGCATGCTCAGCGTGTTCCAGGCGCTCACCATCGCCCCCGCCGGGCCACACCTGTCCAGGGTGAAGCTACTCCTTCCCTCCCTTGTCTTCCCTACTTTCGCAGGACTCTGGCTACTAAACATGGCCGTCTGCATCGCGGCGCCGTTCTTCTCCATGGCGCCCCGTAACGGCACTGTGCCCGCCTACACCCTCAACCTCGGCTTCTGCCACGTGGATTTCAGAGACAACCTGTCGTACGTGATCAACGGCGTGGCTGTTTCAGGGAGGGATTTTGCCTTCGTGGCCCTCATGGTGGGCTCCAGTGTCTACATCCTGGTGCTCCTGCACAGCCACAGCCGACAGGTGAAGGCTATCAGGCGTCCGCAGGGCGGCGGCGCCGAAACGAGAGCGGTGAAGACCGTGGTCACGCTTGTCATCCTGTACGTGGTGTTCTTCGGGATTGATAACGTGATCTGGATTTACATGTTGACTGTGGCCAACGTGTCCCCGGTAGTGGCCGACATGAGGGTGTTCTTCTCGTCCTGTTACGCCGCTTTCAGTCCGTACTTTATCATTTCATCCAACAAGAAGGTCAAGGAGAAGATCATGTGTACATCCTCGGACACTCAAGAGTCAACGTCAAACAAGTGATATTGTTCTTCTCAGACTTAAGATTCTCAAGACAGATCTCCTGGATCACCGTTCTGATCATTAATGAATGGGCTTTGGATTTAGTCTATAGATCCTCTTCTTAAATATGTTTGTTATGTGTTAGGAAACATGCCCTGCGACAGACTGGCGTCCTGTCCAGGGTGTCCCCTGCCTCTCGCCCTATGATACTGGGATAGGCTCCAGTCTCGTCGCGACCCCGACCCCGGGATAAATCGGTAGACAATGAATGAGTGTGTTCAAAAACGCTTGCTCTCTTTTAAAAGTTGTAAAAAAAAAACTCCAATAAAAGCATGCACTTATATAAAAGTTAAAAATACAAATTGTTTGATTTCATGATCCAAAGATTTTTTAAAGATTTCTTTGACCAAACTAAAGCCAGATTTTTACTCCCAAATTACTTCACAAATACTTGACCTTTAAATAAATCATTGGTTGCATTTCATGTCAAAAAACTTCACTAGTATGTTAGAAGATGGTCAAATTGAACTAGCTTAACACTAAGTAATTTAATATTTCAAACATGTACCTTAAATAATACTAGTACTCATAGTATTATTGGGCTGAAGAATACCTTTATGACCTTCAAAACCTTACCTTTGACCGTTTAAAAAAGGCAAAAAGCCTTTGATTTTTATATGTTGTTGGTAAATTCCCAAATCCTTTGATTAGAAAAATAAGTGATAAATAGTAAAATAGTGTTTGGTGAGGTGAGTATATACACTGAAGAAGTTTTGATATTATCAATTATTGTGTTATGCGCTTAATATATACTTGTTCTGATTTAGAAAACATGCATATCCTTGAACTTAAAGTTATCTTATTCCACGAACAAAACATTAACTTTTAAGCAGATTATTCGGAACTGTTTATTACCGTTTATTCCGTTGTTTTACCCGTTTGTTGTCTTAAAGGTCACACGACACATCAGTTGCGACAACCGTCTACTATATTCTATTTTGTATTTTCAGTAGTTGTGTATTTAAACACGAATATATCGCAGATTTTCTAACATTTGACGATGTTTCAGGAAGTACGCGATGCATTTCTGCCGTTAAGGTATGCCTGAAAGGCAAAAATACGGGTACATTTACTCAACTTTCGCACACCCGGAAACTGGAAAGCGGAACCGAGCTGTCAAACAAAAGTGAAGTTAGTTGAGTTAGTTGAGTTAGTTGTGGACGTTAAACAAATCTGGGCTCTATAGAAACGTGCTAATGTTATTGGCCAGTCTCGGCGTCGTTGCTCTGAGTTAAAGTTCAGCAGAGTGGAATATTCGATGAGAAATCGACGCCAGACTATAACACCGTTCCAGGATTGTAGAATGATCACTAAGTTTATACTAGTTAACGACGAGTCACCCCCTGGTTTATATCACGGGTAAGTTCAACTTTCATCTGTGGTTTAACTTCTTTCGTTGTTTCCAGCCATGTTTTACGCTACGTGTTATTTCACTGCTTAGTAAAAAGGTTGGATTCGTGTTCGGTCCATCAGCCTTTGTGCTGTGAAATGAGCTGACCCGCTTCTAGATAAAGCCCCACAATGGCCACCATATCCTGGTACCAGGAGAAGGTGAGTCAGATCAACAGCTCTGTTCAAACCCTCCTCTGTTTGTCATTGACTTTTATATTATTGCATGATTTCCAAAACAAACGCACAGTGTGTCAATATTATCTTTCATCTGTTGCTTTTGCGAGGAAAGACTTTGGACCTTCCTTAATAATGTTCTTTTAATATTACTGATCCAAACACAAAAATACACATGGTAAATATTATGATACTACTGGAAAAAAAAGAAAAAATAATTTGTGTGAAGATGTAATACAACTATTACAAAAGAAATAACTTTATATTTGATGTTGTTATTAAGTATAGTAAATATGATGTTGAAGAAAAAGAAGAAACGTTTTCAAATATGTTCAGAGTTGAGATAACAGTACAGTTCGTGAATAAATAATTATACAGTAAAATTGACAATACATTTTTATTTATATCCTATAATAATTCGTCTTTATAATCATAATAATAAGAATAATTCTTTACAGCACATTTCAAAGTTAACATTAAGGCGATTGCAGGAAAAAATATTAAACTATTAAGGGTAAATATGTAATATTGTATTGCAAAAGAGAAACAATATTAGAATAAAGTGGAATATTAACTTTATTAAAGCTTAATAATTAGTCAAAAAACATTTTTTTTATACATGAGTCTTAAACTCATTATGTTGCAGAACTTTACTATTATTTCATTTTTTCTGTAAGTTAAATGGCTATTAAATAAATAGATAACAATTTTCCATGTCCACCTTAATCACATATAATGTGTCTATTTAAAGTATAATATTTGTGGATATGTTCAAAATATGAGCCTCTCCAGTCGTGAGAAAATAAAAAAAGTGTTTTGTAAGCCATTTGTTTTTGCAACATCCTTCCCTTTACCACATCGTTTGCGTTGGTCACAAGATTTGAAACGGGCCACAAATATTGATCAATCTTCTTTAGGATCAAGTTTGAATAATGTTCATCACTGAATTTTAAGCTTATCTTTTATTATGTATTTTTAGTAATTTTAGTTGAATGAGGGAAATACATTTTTGCTTCAGATTGGAGCGTATGATCAGCAAGTGTGGGAGAAGTCACTGGAGCAGCCGGATCTAAATGTAAGTTTACATTTTTTCATTTAATTATATTAAATTATGTGCCACATGTTGGAAAACTAAATTTGTGTTGATCAAGGGTTTGGACAGCAAGCCCAGAAAAATCGGACACATCAAGCCGGACCTTATTGACGTGGATCTAGTCAGAGGTAAATGAAGGGAACTGTTGTTGACTTTTGTTTTTGGAATCTGACTCCAGTTCGGATCAATTTGAATAACAGGTTCTACCTTCAGCAAAGCCAAACCACAGAGTCCCTGGACTTCTCTGACCCGCAAAGGTCTGGTCCGAGTGCTGCTGTTCCCTTTCTTCTTCCAGTGGTGGATCCAGGTCACCTCCAAGTCCATCTCCTCATGCATCCTCGTGCTCTACTTCATGCAAGGTTGTTGCACAGTTGAAAAGTTCTCTAACATGTTGACTAGGGGTGTTAGAAAATATCAAGCGATACATAGTGATATTTCTTTCACGATACTGTATCGGTATTCGACCGCACTATATTACGATTTTACTTGAAAATTAACGTGAGAATATTCAAGCCGTTTGCTTTGCCTTTTGCAATTAAACTTCCACTTGGTGGCAACAGTCAAGCGTCCATCACAGCTAAAGGAAGTCTGAAATCCTGCGAGATCACAGCAATGACTGGGAACAAGAGGATACAGTCGACTCCGGGCTGCTTTTAAAGCTGATGTTTGGACATGTTTTTGGTTTCAAAACGAATGAAAGCCGTTACGACTGTGAAGAGTCATGGGGTCTGTAAATTCTGCAACACCAGAGTCAAGTACTAGACCATACTAATCTATCCTTGTTACTACAGTATCACAATATATATCGCAACATATCCTATCATTGCAACTAACTTTCAGGTGTCGTGCAAGGTATGAAACACCGTCAGCCTTAGGAAATATCTTTGTGTTGTTTGTGTTTCACCAGTTAACAAACAAACCTCATCAGTGTGCATAAATGCTGTAATGACCTCCTGTGAGACTTCTGTGGTTGTTTTTCTTCCCTCAGTGGCTGCTATCATGCTGTACCTGGAGATCCCGGGGGCTTCCTTCAGCGAGGTGTTTGGGCCCATGTGTTTGATGCTCCTGCTCGGGACCGTGCACTGCCAGATCGTGTCGACCGAGTCCAGCCGGTGGCCCTCGGGCAGTCCAGCTGCCAGCAGCGCCGCGCGGAGACGGAGGTGCTGGTGCCTGATTGATATGCTCCTCACACCCATGTTCCTGTGCAAACATGCCGCTCATCACATTTCTCATTACACAGCATAAACATAGGCTTGATCTGTGTTTGTTCTTTGTTCTGTGTAATAACTCTTTGCTGAAGTCATCCTTCATTGACTGCTCTTGCTCTGGCTTCTTGCCTCATCTTCCTCTTTTTTTTTTTCATCTGAGACGCCTTATTTATTGCTCCAGGCCAAGAAAAGGAAGAGGACAGAAAAAACCAGGGGACAAAAACGACAATGAGGAGACACAGCAGGGGCCCTGGCTGTTTGAAGAAAAGTCACAGATGTACAGAAGCGAGGAGAGGAGGGTATGAAGTTGATGTTACATTTTGGGGTTAAATACTTGTCGTGGGGGATTTAACGAGGTCACGTCATCTTCAGCTGGAAAAAAAACTTAGTCCAAACCCCTTTACTGACCTCTAGTGGAGGTTTTTGCACAGCCTGCGCCCTCTTCATGCTACTGAAGACAACATTGTTAGAGACTTCAGAATCCAAAATATGAAAATTAGTATTTAAGTGTATTTCACATGACATAAAAACACAGCTTGCAATAAAATCAATAAAACTAATCACATTATTTGGAACTAGTAGGCTCAGAGCAAAATTATTATTTTTTTGACAGATTAACTTTATCTAGCTACCTAAATAAAACTTTTTTTTATCTCAGTCACATATAAATTTGGTTTATTGATGTGATTAGATTCAGTGTTTTTATGAAATGATGTGATTTAAGAGCAACATTAAAATTACATCTCTCACTTAGTTATTTTTTAAGAATTTCCTAAAAAATAAAGTAAGTGTTAATAACTTTTCCGTTGGTTTTCGATCACACAGACAAACACATGACCTCTTCATTGGAGTTAATAATATAGTCTCGGGATTAACCCTTACTAAAGTACTATAAGTAAGATAAATGTCTGTGTGGTATCTCCCTTGTCTTGTCTCTGGGTCAAGGTGAACAACCTCCCTGACCCTGTGACAACTCATTTGTTTTCGGGACTTCTGGTCACTTTGACCCCGAGGTAACGCTCGGGTTAACACCGCCATGTTTATCAAGGAATAAAATGTACAGCGGTAAATGTAGGAGTTACTTTTATATGATTGATTTTTTTCACTCTTTGGTTTCAATTCTCTAACAGGCCAAAAGAAAGTCTGGCTTCGGTGCATCCGATGAGCTCTCAAGTGAAGAGGAAGTGCGGCAGCCGCCAATGGAAGTCATTTATCCGCAGGAAAACAGACCATCCATCCCACTACGGCCTGCGTCTGTACCTTTGCTTACTCCCAGAAAGAGAATGATGAAGACCTACTCCCACACGACTGTGAGACCAAAACCATCACCGACTTCTGCAACACACATGTGACACTTTCATGTCTTTGGTCTCATCAAGGACTACGACCATCGATTCAAAGCTAAACCCCGGGAAGTGGAGCGCCTGATGCCCAGGGTCGCCCCACGAGCCGCCTCCGACACCGACGACACCATGTGGGAGGAGCTTCTGCAGAGTCCGGAGTCTGGGTCCAGCGTGAGCAGCGACAGTGATGAGAAGGGAAGGTTCAACACCGGCATGCCTTTTCCACAGGCCAGCACTATGAGCAGTGACGACAGTCTGCAGCAAGGAGTCAATGGAGTAAGACACGCTTCTACAACATTTTGGAGGAAAAATACATTATCTACATCAAAGTTGATCTCTTAAAACTCACACTCATTTTCTACCCTAATGTCGACTATGGGTTGGGAGAATTTTAATCTGATCCTTTTTAGAGTTACAGGCAGAATTAGATGAAAGAAATGTATAAAAAGTCTATATTTTTAGCAGAAGATCCCGGTCTCTCAGGACAAATTTTTATGATTTATGATGAGGTGATTTGGATGTTTAAGTCTTTTTGCATGAAGAATAGTGAGTCCCAGTCTCGACCTTATATGAACATGCATTTTTGTCTATAACTCTGAAAACAAACGGATGTCTCTGAAAATAATCCCAACCTTTAATCAACACGAGGATAAGTAGAAAATCAGTGAAATTTGAATTTTGAGTGAACTATCCCTTTAAGTAGATTTTTGCACTTAAATCATATATTAATTTGCTTTACTCACAGCACCAGCTGTCTTGGCTTCATGCTTGCCATCCATCTAAAGACCGTGTCAGTGCTATCATTTGGGAACAGGGCGAGTGCAAGAAGGCGGAAATGTCGGTGCTGGAAATCAGTGGGATCATCCTCAACAGGGTACATTTTACTCGTGTTGAAAATTAAAAAAACTCTGATGTACCATTATCCTTGTTACATTTAGTCATCCTCTTGTGTCAACAGGTGAAAATGGTCGAACAAGGGGTGGGCTACCTGGTGTTTGGAGCTGTGGTGACGGCCGTGCTGTCCCTCCTGCCGTTCGCCTTTCGCCTGGCCCAGCACCTGGACATGTGCTCTATCAGTTCTCTGTCGCTCCCAGAGCTTCTGGAGTCTGCAGTGAGGCCCGCCTACGCTCGGGCCAACTTGTTCTTTCTCATCACCACCATTCAAAGGGTCTGTCTCACGGGACTCTTCTTCTTCATGATATGTGTGGCTGAGAGGACGTACAAACAGGTGGGTGCAACCAGAACATTTTTGCAAATAAATAAATAAAGAAATCGCTTTTAAATTTTGTCCACTTGCAAAACAAAAGTCACAGATTGAGTGTTTTCTTGACGTTGTTGTACCTTATTTAGACGCTAGGTGGCAGCAGTTTCTAAATAATCTATTAGGATTATTTATTAAATTTGTTGATCACCTTTTTTTCCCTGTGATCTTCTGATCTTTTTTAACTCTGACCTATGATGAGCTCTGAACTTTTTATTTAAAGTCATTTAAATGTTCCTTATTCCTCAGAATCTAATCAGCTGCTACAATGTTACTGATGATACCATGTCCTTTGGTTTGCCAATCGTTATTCATTCGACTCGCTGATAGTGTTTTTAAAAATAATAATTTGAATGTTAACCTCTCAATCCTAGTAGTCAGTTAGTTCCTACTGAAACATCAAGTACATACTTTTCCTTTTTTAATTGAAACCAAATGAGTAGCGTGGCATCACTGAACAAAACAAGGACATCTATAAAAATGTTTCAATCTTGACAACAGGAACTTTGTGAATAGTTTTTTGTCAGTGTACTTGTAAAGTCCGTTCGTCCTGTCCTATACGTAAAGTTTTGCGTCGTGTTGTGCTTCACTGTTTCAACATTGCACGCAGGACAAAGACTTGTGTGCTCAATGGGTAGAGAAGCAGACAAGAACTGACTCCGAGTCAAGAGTTTGAATCAGATAAAGCTATTTTTCACTTTGCAAGTTGAGTCTGACGCTCAAGGGGAGTCAAGAAAAGATTTTTCCACTTGTAAACACCCCCATTCTCCAGTTTAATTGTTGACGTTCCTGATCTCTTTTGAAAAACCTGTTCATGACGTCAACATACATCAGTGAACATTAAACTAGTGTTGAATATCTGTTTAAAGCTCTTGTGCTTGTTGTGTTTAACACGTGTGCTAAAGACAAGTCTTTAACTACACTCAGCAGGTGTTTGGATTTATAATTCTAGGGATTAACTGTAGTCTTTCCAGGTTTCTAAGCGCTCTAGTTCACACCTAGTGCTATTTATTTGCCTCCAAACCAGAGTGAATAACAGGAGATCTGTTTGTTTTCTCAACAGAGACTCTTGTTTGCAAAATACTTCAGCCACATCACTTCGGCTCGCAAGGCCAAGAAATCCGAGATCCCTCATTTCAGGCTGAAGAAAGTGCAGAACATCAAGATGTGGTTGTCTCTGCGCTCTTTCCTCAGGGTGTGTGTACTTTTACGCTACTGCAAAAAAGAGACGCATGACATATGTTTGACTTGAACTTTTGCCTGTCGGTTGCAGAGACGAGGGCCACAGCGCTCTGTCGATGTCATCGTCTCCACCATCTTCCTTCTGGCACTTTCCATTTCATTCATCATCTGTGCTCAGGTCGGTCTCATCTGCGGGGGTTGATCTCGGAAGCACTGTCAGGAGCCCCTAAATCATAATAACATCTTTCAATTATAATTCATGATTGTAATGAACCAGAAGTTGATCTTTTTATACCAAACATTCTTGTGTTAGTAATAAGAACAAGTAGCTAAAAAAAAATCTTCTGATGACTTTAATGACTGGATAATTTTTGCAAATGAGACACAAATATCCGATCAGGTCTAGTATTTCGTAGCGTAACTAGCTTCTATCCACTTCTCCCCCTCAGCTTCTGCGCAGCCACAAAACATTCCTGGACTCCCTGACCAACTGGGAGCTGGTTCTCTGGGGCTCCTCTCTCATCCTGTTCCTGTTACGACTCGCCACGCTGGGCTCGGAGACCAACTGCAAGTACAGCAACTCGTCTGTGCTGCTCACCGAGCAGGTGACATTCTCTCCGTCCTCCGTGTTTTAAACCAGCAACCGTTGAATCAAACCCTTCGGTTTCAGATCAACTTGTATCTCAAGATGGAGAAAAAGCCAAACAAGAAGGAGGAACTCGGTATCGTCAACAATGTCTTAAAACTAGCAACAAAACTGATGAAGGTAATAATAAATAATATAATATAATAAATTTAAAATATATTTTTTAGTTGTTCTTCTAATAAAGTCTGTTTTTAAATGGAAACAGGAACTTGATACTCCATTCCGGCTGCTGGGTTTGACTGTAAACCCTCTGATCTACAACATTACCAGAGTTGTCATCCTGTCTGCTGTGTCCGCAGTGGTCAGTGACCTGCTAGGGTTCAACATCAGAGTGAGTCGACCCTTTACTATTTTACTTGTCTCTTTTTATTCCATGAAAACTGGAATATCACACATGCTTTATTTAACTCATGGTTTCAGATTTTACTTTGTTTTAATTTAATTAAACTAAACTTAATAAGATTAAAGTGCAACTATATGAGAAAACCCAACTCTCCTGACTCACTCACATTTTTCAAATGTTGAAGTCTTCCTCTCCAAGATGCAGTAAGTCTCTCATCATGACCATGTTTTGAACGTATTACTTTATAAAGTTTCCCCCCCATCTGTAATCTGGGCGAATCACGCCTCGATTTGTTTGTATAAGGACAGTGACAAACCTTAACTAATCACAGCAGAGTGGTTGTGGTTAAAGTAAACAAGATTGTTCTCAGTGGGCGGGGCTTAAGCACATTTTTTTTAACGTAAATATTTGAATGAAAAGAGAGTTTTGTACAAACAGACACTGATGATACAATAGAGTCCAACATCTATTTAAGATGCACTTAAATCAACACATTAGTTGCCCTTTAAATTATTTATTTTTAAGTAGAATAGTTTTGTTTGACTTTCCTTTATGTCAACTTTATTATTTTGTTCAAAACTTAATTTTGCTATTTAACGCTCTTCACTGTAACCCATATACTTGTTTTATATTTCTTAAAAATCTGGTAAATTTGATCATATGTCTCGAAAATAATACCTTAATATATATAATAAAGGATAGAATAATAATTTGAAGAGGGAATTTTAATTCGTTTAACCATTGTGTCGGCCTCTGGGTCAAGGTGACTCCAAGGCCCGAAAACAAATATGTTTTTGGTATCCCTTTATTATCTCCGGGTCAAGGTGACCCAAAGGCCCCAAAACAAATATGTTTATGGTATCCTTATGTTGTCTCTGGGTCAAGGTGAACGACCTCCCTTGCTTCAATTCATACATATGCTGTGGTGGAGGTTGTTCACTTTGACCCAGAGACAACACAAGGGTAAACATTATTTAAACTTTTTTTTTTTTAATTGTGTTGTTTTTTGTTTTTTGCAGCTCTGGAAAATCAAGTCTTAATGTGAATGAGAAACACTAAGGGGTTACACTGGAGACTCTAAGTGCATATCTACTGACAGTATGTTCATCGCCTGTGCCTTCCCACATCAAACTCGTGTCTCTGCACTTTTATCAGTGGCTCCCTGGAGAGCCTGAGATGCTGAAACTGCCGATCACGTCTGGCCGACAGCTCACAGTTTCCACTTGCACTGCCACTAAACCTTGTGACCTGTGAA
Source organism: Callionymus lyra (assembly GCF_982586985.1). Classification (NCBI taxonomy): domain Eukaryota; kingdom Metazoa; phylum Chordata; class Actinopteri; order Syngnathiformes; family Callionymidae; genus Callionymus; species Callionymus lyra. The sequence goes on from NC_141827.1 coordinate 27,779,908, forward strand.
TGTTCCTCAGTGTGTGCTTCAAAATAGTCACCCGTTGAGATCGCTTTGAGAATGGTGAATAATGGATGAAATCAATCTAGTTTTTTAGGTCATTTGATGACACATTTCTAACTGGATTTAGTTACTTCACATAGGATTGAAGCTGAATTTGGGATCAGTTTGTAAAAAAAAAAATTTAAAAAAGGATATACTGTTTGTTAGAGGCTTTATTTATTTGGGGTTGGAAACACTATCTAACACTATTGACTTTATGGGGGCCATTGTTTCTTAATGTGTTTTGCTAACTGAGATGTTTGATAATAGGAAATAAAATGCTTTTGTATTGTGGTTCGTCTCGAGTGTTTTTTTTTCAGTCGGTTTGATAAACATTTTTGTATAAATGGGTCAATAATGCTGTATATATTTGTTCTTCATTTTTATGTTGTGTAACAAAAACGCTACAAGCAATTTACATTATTGTTATTCATTATTAAAAATAAAATAAACATATATATATATATTGGTGTTCGAGACCACGTTTGTTCAGCAGTAAATCCAAGTATGCGCAATTCATTCTTCATTACGGTTTTGATTATTCTGAGAGTTACGGTAAGTATGATGACGTCACGGCCCACCTCGGTGCTGGAAGGAAGGACAGGAGTCGCCACAGCAGCCTGAGCACCGAGGACCAGCGGTGCTCCGCCACTCCTTCCTCCGCAGTGGTGCGTCCAACACCGGCCGTAGACTGTCGTGCAGGCGGGAGCGCATTGTCAGCAGGCGTCCATCTTTTATAGCAGGTATTAATACAAATATTCAGTGGAGAATTTAACACAAATGTAATGTGTCGCATGAACCTGATCACGTCCCTTAGTCTGGACTTATACGCGTAAAAACACAATATAGTCCCCAAATACATCTGCTTTTTTTTTTTTTTTTTTAACTATTTGGGTTTTTTGGGTTAGCAAGACAAACATAATAACAGTTCGCTTTATTTTGACCTGAATGTCTTATTCTATCAGTGCGGAAAAATGTCGAGCATGAGCAGAAGTTGTGCAGAAGCCAAGAGTGACTTCAGGACCACCGAGAAGAAATGTGAGTTTGAAACAAATCATCTCCAAGACCATTGTTTACTTGAAAATGTTAAATATTACTCTTAAGTTCGTCATTCATTAACATTTGTTTTTGCCATTTTTTCCCCATGTTTATGACAAACTTCAACACTGTTCACATAATAATTAAAGTTAATACATAAATGTGACAATTTGGAGAAGGTAAATTATTAAAGATCCACACTGTCTTCATAAATTTCCCAAGAGTGTGCAAAGCTTGTTTTTAACCCTTGTGTTGTCTCTGGGATAACTCAAACACATTTATTTTTTCCGGGCCATTGGGTCACCTTGACCCTCAGACAACACAAGGGTTAAAGAGAAGTCCTCACTGTTGCTCATACATTTAAAAGATCCATTAATTTGTCTGCAACAAAGATCAATACGTTTCAGTTTTGCTGAGTAACCTGATCAGAAGCTTTTATGTCATTTTTCTCTGAGTAAATGATAGTTTTTACGATGTTACTTTGGTACTCAGTAGTATATTAACATCAACAGGTTTTTTATTATTGAATCAAAATCTATTTACATCTGCTAACGTCGTGTCCTCATCTCAATATATTGCTGTAATATAATTTAATGCTGCAAATGTTAAACAAAAGTTGCCTCGGCAGGGAAAAACATGTCAATTCTAAATAAAGAATAAATAAATGAAAAACAAATCAATCAAAGTGTTGTTTGGGTATTAATACGTTTTTGGAGCTTTTTAATATTCATTTTTACTTCATTATTTTAGTTTAGATTTGTGTCTGGATATTTTTGTCAAAGTTAATAAATGAAATGGTAAATTACGCTGAGGAAAGTTTACTAAAAACATCACGGAACTGAGAGATAAATATTTTGAGTTTTGTCTTCAGCTGCTCTGTGTGCATTACATACGTAAGGTTGTGAGCAGGAAATTTAAAGGTCATTGTGGACATGTTAGTGCTTCACCTTTTTAACCATTTTCCACTTGAAAATACTTGGATACCTGATGGAAAAGTATCTTTTTAGGAAAGGAGCCTTTTCATTCCAAATAACACAAAATTGAGTTTTGTTAACAACACAATGTTAATTATGTAATTAATCGTAGTGTCTTAAAGATGTCAATGCTTAACATGGTTAGGTTTCTGCTATAACAAAACTTTTATTGTGTATGATTTAACATTTATTGATTAATTAATGCACAAATCTATTAAATACAAGTCTTTTACTAACACTATTGGTTTTATAATTGTAACGTGCATCTATCGTTTTTTTTTTTCCACTTGGGCTTCTGGGCTATTTTGAATATTTCCTGTTTTTTCGAACCAATGTTTTTTGTATGCATTACTGGTGTTTCTCTATCACACAGGATTGATTGATTTTTGCTGGAATAATCAAATGTCTAAGGTGTGTTGTGATGTTGTAACGCTCACGTCTCTGTGTAGCATGGGCGTCCTACATGACTAACTCGCCAACGGTCATCGTCATGATCGGTCTGCCGGCGAGAGGAAAGACCTACATGTCAAAGAAACTCACACGATACCTCAACTGGGTCGGGGTTCCTACCAAAGGTGCAGAACCTCTTTTATTTTGTGTTCCTGAATTGTGCATTCATTTGTGGAAAGTAACTTAGCTTGATTCTAGTTGCAAGGGTGTTTAGAAGTCATTTTCTAAAGTCAAAATTACTGTTTTATACTCGTTTTGTAACGTGATCAAATATAAATAATATTAAAAGGAATAGACGGGGGTTAAATTAAGAATTGAAACTACATGTTAAAAGTGTTCTAATGTATGTCGTATTTGTTGCAGTTTTTAACTTGGGTGTATATCGCAGAGAAGCCGTCAGGTCGTACAAGTCGTACGATTTCTTTCGCCACGACAACCAAGAGGCCATGAGGATACGCAAGTACGTCCCAATGTTACCTTTTTTATTTTGATCCATGACATTGTCTGGAGGACCTGAGCTCTCACGAGATCACGTGAGCGCTCGCCACAGATTTACACGGTTAGATTCTGACCCACATATCAAACAAGCTGTCGCTGTCACTCTTGATTCTGACTCCCTTGAGTTCTGCCTCTCTCTCCAGCATGAGTCATTCAATATCATCATGAAAAGAATCATTAATGATTGATTTTACATGTGTAGTTATTCATTTAACAACATTGTGTTTCCTGTAGACAGTGTGCTCTGGTGGCTCTGCAGGATGTGAAGTCGTACCTGACGGTGGAGGGAGGTCAGATCGCTGTGAGTTCACTTCTGTTTGAAGACGCCGTCGTGTCTCTGTGTGTCTGTGTTACGACCTGCTTATGAACGCATCTGCCTTGATGAAAAATGGTAATCCTGAAGTGTCCCAGAAACACTGACCTGCAGCCTTTCGACAGGTTTTCGACGCAACGAACACGACAAGAGAACGGAGAGACCTGATTCAAGACTTTGTCCGAGAAAATGTCTTCAAGGTGGGTCCATTGAAATCAGGTTCACTTAGATATTTGGTTGTTAAACTTAAACGTGTGGGTGAAATGGTAAATGCAACTTTAAAGGGCAGCTAATCACATGTTTCAAATGATGAAGTCTTCCTCTCCAAGATGCAGTCTTTCATTATGATGATGTTTTCAACTCATTACTTTATAAAGTTCTCCCCCGTCTGAAATCTGGGCGAACAATAGGTTACGAGAGCGGGAACAATTATGAAGTAATAATCGCTTCACTCCTCCAGCCAGCTGTAATCATACCCCACTTTGTTTGTACAACGAGTCCCTTGAAAGCGGATTGGTGATGCACTGTGACAAACCTTGATGCTTGACCAGTCACAGCAGAGTGGGTGTGGTTATTTTAAACAAGATTTGATCTCCAGACAGACAAGTGTTTTCAGTGGGCGGGGCTTAAACACATTTTCTAATGTAAATATTTCAATGAAAAGAGAGTTTTGTACAAACAGACACTGATGATACAGTAGAGGTCCAACATCTATTTAAGACACTTTAATCAACGCATCAGTTGACCTTTTATCCGTGAGACCTTAACCTAGGTGATAGATATGTCTTGATTTTAATCATCTTCAATCTCTTTGTGCTGATTCAAAAAAGTAAAAAAAAAAACTGCTTTTTGGGGCTGAAGCCAAACGTGGCGGGAAATTAATTCCATGTTAACATATCCATGCAAAGAAATCTGTTCAATATAGGATGATCCGTATATTAGTCCTGAATAAATTAGTACAAAGAACGAAGACTTATTTTGAAACAATAAATGATCCAAAAAGTAGATCAGAATAGAAACTTCGTTCTGCACTTTAATGTTGTAGAGATACAAAGATGACAAAAAGGTTTATTTTTAATAAACAAAACATTTGTTTTATGTATGTTTTTCCTTTTTAACCTACACGCAAAATTAAATGTATTAATATAAGAAATAGAAGTGCTGGCTTTTGTTGATTACACAGCCAGCTTATCTCAACATCAAGACACCGACAATGTAAATCCTTAAAGAAGTCAAGTTTACAAAATCAATCAACAATTGAACAAACAATGGCCTAATAATCTGAGTTCATGTTACACATGTAACACTTGTTTTTCCTGCAGGTTTTCTTCGTGGAGTCTGTGTGTGACGACCCCGAGGTCATCGCAGCAAACATTCTGGTACCGTCTCTCGCTCCGTGACTTCTGGCAGAACTATAAACTATTTATAATCCGCCCTGTGTTATGCAAGCAGCTCCACATTGTTTTCATGTGTTGAATCTCAGGAAGTGAAAGTTTCCAGTCCAGATTACCCGGAGAGGCACCGCGAGAGAGTCATGGCCGACTTCCTCAAGAGGATAGAGTGTTACAAGGTCACGTATCAACCTCTGGATCCTGACGAGTATGACAAGTGAGACAAATGGTTATATATATATATATATCATGGTATTTAGATGAATCATTAACCTCCTATTTTTACACATTGGTGTGAAACAACGTTTTCCCTTCTCTTGAACTTTAAAAGTTTGTTTACCAAAATGAATCAAAGACGAAAAGGTTGTGTGAAGGAATTAAAGTTTAGAGGATGAAGAGGATGTCGCTCTGTGTCGCCTGCAGGGATCGTTCTTTCATCAAAGTGATGAATGTCGGGCGGAGCTTCCTTGTGAACCGAGTCCAGGACTACATCCAGAGTAAAATCGTCTACTACCTGATGAACATCCACGTGCACTCGCACTCCATCTACCTGTGTCGACACGGTGAGAGCAACCACAACATCGAGGGCCGCATCGGCGGAGATTCGGAGCTCACTCCACGTGGGAAGCAGGTGAAAAAAAGAGAGAAAAAGATTTTATCTTCCTAAAGTGTCTTTGAAATGATGAGGTTTCTCTCCTCTGACATCACTAGTTTGCACACGCTCTCCACGACTTCATCAAGGAGCACGAGCTGTCCGACCTGAAGGTCTGGACCAGCCAGCTGAGGAGAACCATACAGACGGCAGAAGAGCTGGGCGTCCCTTATGAGCAGTGGAAGATTCTCAATGAGATCGATGCGGTGAGCGAGTGAAGACGCATTTAGACGAGTGTGTTGGATACTACAACAGTTTGTGTTGCAGGGTGTGTGTGAGGAGATGACGTACGAAAAGATCCAGAGGAGTTTCCCAGAGGAGTTTGCTTTAAGAGACCAGGACAAGTATCACTATCGCTACCCGGGAGGAGAGGTCGGGCAGCGGAGATTGATTTGATTTGCCTGTGGCTGACTTTGCTAAGATCCCTGTTGTGGGTGTTTAGTCCTATCAGGACCTGGTGCAGCGTCTGGAGCCGGTCATCATGGAGCTGGAGAGACAAGGAAATGTGTTGGTCATCTGTCACCAGGCTGTGATGCGCTGCCTCCTTGCCTACTTTCTGGACAAAAGTGCAGGCAAGAAGAATGTTTCAGTACATGTATGATTTAGGGATATCAATGTTTACTACTTTTCTACATGTGTAGTTGACGCTTGTCACCATCATGTAAACGGCTGCACACAGTTGCGATTTATAACCACTAGAGGGGTTAATTTCCTATTAGAACACCTGCTAATCCCATTACAGCAAAGCCCTTCTGTTAGTTATCAGAGAAAAAAGGATTTATTCTTGTAGAGCCAACATAACAGATAAATCATATATCTTCATATACCTTATGAAATCCTTTACTTTTCCCAAAAACTGTAAGCCTAATGTATTAATCCTTTTACTTGCTGACCTTGAAGCAATAATGCACACAGAAATCAGTTTGTAGATAAACAATGAAGCCGCACCACAAATCAATGTATTATCATTCCATTAGTGACGTTAGTATAACTCCATTAATCACGTAGTATTAATCCTTGAGACACTGTAGTATTACTCCACAAGTCAATGTAGTATTGCTATGTGAGTCACCGTAGTGTTACTCTGCAAGTTACCATTTACTTCTCCGCGAATCACTAGTATTACTCTGCAAGTTACCAAAGTATTACTCAACAAGAGACCATATAATTACTCCACGGGTCACTGTAGTATTACTCTGCAACTACTCTGTGAGTCACTGTAGTATTACTCCATGAGTCACTGTAGTATTACTCTGCAAATTACCAAAGTATTACTCTGAGTCAGTGTAGTATTACTCCACGAGTCACCTTGGTATTACTGTGTAATTCACCATAGTATTACTCCACAAGTCACCGTATTATTACTCCACGAGTCACTGTAGTATTACTCTGCAAGTTACCAAAGTATTACTCTGTTAGTCACTGTAGTGTTACTCTACAAGTCACCTCAGTATTACTGTGTAATTCAACATAGTATTACTCCACAAGTCACCGTATTATTACTCCACGAGTCACTGTAGAAATACTCTGCAAGTTACCGTTGTATTACTCCATGAGTCACTGTAGTATTACTCTGCAAGTTACCGTTGTATTACTCCATGAGTCACTGTAGTATTACTCTGCAAGTTACCGTTGTATTACTCCATGAGTCACTGTAGTATTACTCTGCAAGTTACCGTTGTATTACTCCATGAGTCACTGTAGTATTACTCTGCAAGTTACCGTTGTATTACTCCATGAGTCACTGTAGTATTACTCTGCAAGTTACTGTTGTATTACTCCATGAGTCACTGTAGTATTACTCTGCAAGCTACCGTTGTATTACTCCATGAGTCACTGTAGTATTACTCTGCAAGTTACCGTAATATTACTCCATGAGTCACTGTAGTATTACTCTGCAAGTTACCGTTGTATTACTCCATGAGTCACTGTAGTATTACTCTGCAAGTTACCGTTGTATTACTCCATGAGTCACTGTAGTATTACTCTGCAAGTTACCGTTGTATTACTCAATGAGTCACTGTAGTATTACTCTGCAAGTTACCGTTGTATTACTCCATGAGTCACTGTAGTATTACTCTGCAAGTTACCGTTGTATTACTCCATGAGTCACTGTAGTATTACTCTGCAAGTTACCGTTGTATTACTCCATGAGTCACTGTAGTATTACTCTGCAAGTTACCGTAGTATTACTCCATGAGTCACTGTAGTATTACTCTGCAAGTTACCGTTGTATTACTCCATGAGTCACTGTAGTATTACTTTGCAAGTTACCGTTGTATTACTCCATGAGTCACTGTAGTATTACTCTGAAAGTTACCGTAGTATTACTCCATGAGTCACTGTAGTATTACTCTGCAAGTTACCGTTGTAGTACTCCATGAGTCACTGTAGTATTACTCTGCAAGTTACCGTTGTATTACTCCATGAGTCACTGTAGTATTACTCTGCAAGTTACCATTGTATTACTCCATGAGTCACTGTAGTATTACTCTGCAAGTTACCGTTGTATTACTCCATGAGTCACTGTAGTATTACTCTGCAAGTTACCGTTGTATTACTCCATGAGTCACTGTAGTATTACTCTGCAAGTTACCGTTGTATTACTCCATGAGTCACTGTAGTATTACTCTGCAAGTTACCGTAGTATTACTCCATGAGTCACCGTGAACTTTAAACTTTATTGACACAACAGACTATCTGCATCACATGACCAGGTTCCATGACACTTGCAGGCACGTTGGTGAGAAACGTATGTGTTGGCGGTTTCGATTATCTGTGTTACTTTTCACCCATGTAGATGATGACATCCCTCATTTGATTTCATACTGAAGCTTCTGTTCCTTCTCTACTCTGCAGATGATCTTCCCTACATGAAGTGTCCCCTCCACACCGTCCTCAAACTGACCCCTGTGGCCTACGGTAGGACACCAACATATACAGGGCAGAACTTCTAGAACATTTCTGTCTGTCCTTGCAGGCTGTAAAGTGGAAATGTTTTACCTGAACGTGGAGGCAGTGAACACACACCGAGACCGACCGCTTGTGAGTGCTGCATTCACGTGATTGTTCTGAGCATGATGCCAAACGTGGTTCCTAGTTCTGCTATGATGCAACCCCCTTGAGCAGCCAGCTGCTCCTCTCAGCTTCTGGTTGCAACAGCTGATACATGACTTGAATGGAAGCAAGTTTACTCCGCATGGCTTTTTTTTGTTTTTTAATCCATCTCGGCGCGTTTGAATTTGCCCGGTATATTTTATTTTTGTTCTTAATTCTCTCTGAAGCAGATGTTTGTTTAGGGCTTTAATATTATTTAAATGGCTTGACTTTAATTACTTTTGATCTCAAAGATAATCCGAATGTTATTGTAGATTAAATAATCATGACCTTGCCAAAGGGTAGAGCACATACAGTCAAGTCCACTTTTATTCTTGAAGCACATTTGAAAACAACCAAGGTCGACCAAAGTGCTGTACATGGGCTCAAAAACGGATACAACGACGTACAAGACCAACAATGTCCAACTCAACATGAATTAAAAGCTGCAGAATAAAAGTGTGTTTTAGGTGATGATTTAAAATAAATTAATGGTCTGTGCGCTTCGGATGTGCCAAGGTAGAGCATTGAAGAGCAGAGGAGCTGCCACTGCAGAAGCTCCGTCTCCTCTGGTCTTACGTTTTGTTTTAGGAATGTATCAGTTCAGCCAGATACTCGTGTGCCAGGCCATTTAATGCTTAAAAAACAATTAAAAGAATATAAAAAATCTATCCTAAAACTGACTGGTAGCCAGTGGAGTGTGGCTCATATTGGCGCTTGCGCTTTCCAGTCAGGTGGTCCAGCAGCATTCTGCATATAGCCACTAAAATCCTGAGGTCATGTGACCTTATTAAGGCTGCTTTTATAACCTTCACATACTGTCACTGTTAGTGATTTTTCTTATAGTTTTTTTTAATCAAGTTTGAAATTGAAATATAAACATAACAATTTCAGAACCTTGGTAGAACATACTTATCAATACTACTTTTTTTGCATAATATTTTTACACAAATGATTTGACTCATTTTTTATTTTTTTAAGTATATCTCACAGTTGTTCTTCTTCATCTGGTTCCATCTTTGACTAATCAGTACAAAGACGACACTTGCTGGACAGCTGCGGTACTACAGTCACTATAAAGAATATTTCTCATCCAGTTTTACTCTCCGAATTGACAACAGATTTCTCAATATTGAAACAAATGATGTTTTTGGTTTCTTAGCATCTCCACCCTTCACCAAGCTCCAATTCTTCCCCAGGGTAAGATCCCGAGAGACCCTGCCGTCCTCCTCCGACGAAATAGTTACACTCCCCTCTGCAGTCATGACCAAGTCAAGCGTCCCAGGCTTTACAGCGTGGGCAACCAGCCATGGCTCCCACTGGCTCCCACTCCGTCAGCTCTGATGCCAGAGGAACGGGAAAGCCAAGTTAGTGACTGAGTGTAACAGCCACCATCAGTCCTCCGTCTAACGTCGTGTTTGAAACTAACAATGATGTTGTGGGATTTATTGTTTTGCACTGCTTGCATGATGTCTTGGCTGGCTTCACCTTGAATCTACAGAAACCCTTGAAACCCACTGACTCCTCGCTCAAAACAAGTCCAATTTAAAAACTGAAAAAACAGACATTACTGTTGATTTATATCGACTTGACTTCCCACTTGTTTACAGCGTGGAGTCAGAAGTCTTGACCTGAACGCCCTGCATGTTGAAATGATAAGAAAAAAATGTCTGTCGTGTTTGTTTGACGTGTTGCTTTATATCTTCTCCACATTTCTATCTGTCTTCCCACCAATATATTTATCCAACAGCATCAGAGAAGAAGCACAAGTCCGTGAGTCAACACTGTCCCTTCTTCTTCTTCCTTGATCATCCATCGCTCCTATGCTGTCAACTTTGTGTTGTTGTGTTTAACAATGTTTTGGGTTTGAAAAGATGTCTTCTTTAACTTTTACTGTAACCAAAATCTAGCATGATGTTATATACAGCATTATATATTCCAGTTTCAAATTTGAAACTTACTAAATTAAAAATACTGTCACTTGTTTTGTCTATTCCGTTTGCTTAACAGCTATGCTAGCTAACAGGTGCTAACTAGCGTAGCTCGTCACTTAAATTTACAGGCAGTTAGTGATTTATAAAAGTTGATTATTTTAACAGTGTATTCTTCTCATATTTTAAGATATAAAATGTGGCACAAATCCTACTATCCCCGCACATTAAAAGGATTGATGGATGTATGTCACATGCATTAGCCTATAATAAACATTAATCATTGGTTATTCTAATTTGAACATGTTTGCTTTCTCAATGTCAATATCCCATATTTACATTTTATAAATGTAAATACTTTTTGGCGACTTGAGTAAATAGCATTTTAGTCAACATATTAAGTTACAAATAAACAATAAACAGCCCTTTTTAAAATATATAATGTACTTTAAATGCATAGAATTGTATTAATATGATGGTAACTTGTTTATTGAGTTGATTTTAAAAACCTTCAAATGCAGAAACATGTAAAAAAATATGCAGAAAAATAAGTAAATACAATACAATAGACAACTTAATTTTGAAAAAATTCATAATGCAGGGTAAATGCAACAAAATAAATCCCAAAACCCTAAAATATATTGTGCTGCAATAATCGTATTCAAATGGTTAATGTGTGAAGTAATAAAACAAAAGTTGACGCTCTTTCTTTGCCGCAGGAGTCATTATGTGAAGAAATCGACTATGAGAGCTCAGAGGAAACAATCGACTGTGTCCGCTCCTGAATGAATGTCACTCAGCGTCAATGGAAGTGACTTGAAAACGACACTGTAGTATGGAAAGAAGCACCTTTACAATATTCTTGGCAAAGTATGCGCACACACTGGACGGCATAATACCTGTTGAAATATAAATATACAGTGAATTGTCTGCTTTCTATCGAAGCGCTGCATGAACCAAAGTTATAAAGTCCTACATTAGATGCTGTTATGACTATTAACAGTTTTGTGTTTCTATGGTTTCATTTATGAGTGTAAGTCATGCTTTGAAACCTCTATGTGCCTTCTTATAAAGAAATGATCTGGAAACATTTTAAAAATATGTAAGTAAGTAATTTGTATTTATAGAGCGCTTTTCTAGACCAGGGTCACAAAGCGCTTAAACAATCAAAACAATACTGAATAAAATATATACTGTGTGTAATCATTTGTGAATGTTACTGTATATGGATATTCCAAATAAATAAATACAGTTTAGTCAGTTGTGCCTTCTTCTTGATTTATAATTTTATTTGCCTGTTTCTCTCACTGAAATGTTTTAGATAGAATTAAAATAGATCAACTTTATGAATCCCTCTGGAGATCTTCTTTTGGAAATTGTTTATTTTAAAATTGTTAATATTACAATAGAACAGCAAACACAGGTTTAAAATACTTTTTTAAATCCTTCATTGTCCGGTTTGAAAGTGTTATTAAAGTGTAATTGAGGCCCCTGTTAAAAAGTATTGAACTAGTTTAGTTTATTAATCAGGACAGAGAAAAGACTTTTTCACTCCAATATATTAATCGCTTGTGATTTTTTTCTTTTTATTTCTTTTGGAATGGAAACTCGTATTACCCACTTCTATAAACTGCATACCAAATGTGTTATATTGTAATTTAAAAAAAAAAAAAGCTTCGTGCGCGAGCTTCTCCACTCTTCGGTCATCCGAATTCGAATATTTACGTCGACGCTACGTCATGACGTCACCGCCACATGCTGACGCAGCGCGTCCCTCTGTGCATGTTTATTGTTCTCTGCTGTGCTCAGGTCTGCAGAAGGTAAGGAAACTACATTTGCAACAAAAACTACACTTCGTCCGACAGTGTCGCAGCTTAACTTTCCACAGTTTAAAAACACGTCGTGTGTTTTTTGTCAGAAAAACCGACTCTTGATGTTTTTAATGTCAAGACGAACATGCTAACGTGAAAGAACTCATCGTGGTCCTAACATGCCAGTTCAAACGTATTATAGCCTCACACAATACTATTTACTCTTTATTACAAACTTGCTGTGTTTGTTTGTTTATTGTTTTGTTTTTTCAAATTCTGTCATGTCGTCCATGTCCTCTCACGTTTGTGATGAGTCACCTGGTCATGCTAGCAGCTTCTCATCGAGGATCTGTTGCATCCAAGTTTGAAGCACGTTGTAGAAAATGACGAGTCAGCAGAGAAACGAGCGGAGGTTCGAGATCGATGGCTTTTGTTTACGTCACGTGATCGACGGTTTACAAATTACCGATGGAACGTTACCGATCAAAATCGGACCAATCAGGAGGCGCCGTGTGCGCCTGCGTCATCGATGTGCCAATTAAGACGCGGGTTTTATTAATGGCAGTGAGAGGCGACGACATGAGACTATAAGTATATGAAGATAAGACGTTTTTTTTAAGTTCTGGCGGGTCAAATGACTCGAATATCGACTGTTCTTCATGTATCAATAAGCACAGGGTGAGAACATGAAATGGATTCAATGGTATCAAAATTCTATGAGATTCTAGTTCAATAATACAACTCTTTTTAATGAGGATTTAATTATATTTATTGACTATATATTATTATTATAATCTATGTCTGAATGAATAGCTGTAAATTAAACAACAACGACAATTTTCTGACCACTGACTAAATCGAAAAAGTTCTAGGTGCGATTAATACCCAAGAGTTAACGTGAGCATATTCAATTAAATATTGCTACAATAGTCATCAAATAAAAATTGAAAAAAAAACATCTATTTATTTAAAGTGTTTCATAAGGCATCAACAACATCAGTCAACGTAGTAATAAAGATATTAACCGGGATAATTATAATCAAACTGCGGACAAAGAGATTAAAGTTTTTTTCTTTAAATTCCCAGAAGTTTGCACAACTTTTTTTTTTTGAATTTTGTTATTTTATTTGAATACGTGTTTACATGTGATCCGGTGCTGCTAGAATTGTGAATTTCTCTACATAGAGAAAAATGAAGTATCTATCTACCTAGTTTTTTTCTTGTGCAAATACAAACGTTTATTTATGAGTCCTTCTTGTCCCAGATGGAACTAAAAAAAAAAAAAAGTCTCTAAAAACTAAAATTGTAGCAAAAATTGTAACAAAGTCAAAATTCACCAAAGTCAATGTCTCAACTGATTTATCAATTATTTTTGTCTTGTATGTAATGTGTTCTTCCACTCACTCCGAGTAAAGAATAAAAATAATAGCAAAAATATGCATCATGTACGACAAGTGGTTATTAACTCGTTCATTACTATTTGTATAGGAAGGCAGGATGTTGCGGCTTCGCTGTAAAACCAAAAACGGGAGCCAGATCATGCAGGGCCTGACCCACCAGTCCTGCGTGCAAGAGCTGAAGAAGAAGGTGGAGGAGCTGACCGGGATCCCGTGTGACGTGCAGAAGATCATGGTGGGTTACCCTCCATCCAGCCTGGACCTGCGCAACGGTGACGCTCATCTCAAGGACTACCCCATCAAGTCAGGTGAGATTGACCTGACTTAAGACTTGCAAGGTAATACTATGGTGTCATAGTTTACCAACATTTTTTTTGGATTCTTTAGGACATTAAATGGGTTCAACGTCAGTAAGTAAAACCAGAATTCATAAATAAGGCTTAAAGGTGCACTGTAGATTGATTTATCTGTTATGTTGGCTATTGTGTAGTATCTTTTTGAGGTGGTTCTACAAGAATACTTTTTTGTCAAGGATTAGCTGAAGTATCCTCTAGTGGTTATTTAGCGCAACTGCAATAGAAAGATGCCATATCAGAGATAAAAAAATATCCTTCTGGTAATCTGTTACATAACAGTTGGAAGATGCGGTTACACATGTTTAAAACATGTATGTTCCAGGGGTGACTGAAGTGGTGCCACTGGTGCTCATACAAATTATCATCCCATATTGACTCCAGTGTCTGGTTTTCAGGCGACACGCTGATTGTAGAAGAGGACAACAAACCCAAGTCGGTGGATCGTCCCGCAGTGACCTTGCCTCCTCGCCTGGACGTCGCCCCCGTCCTCAAGCGCCGCGTGGTCCCTGCCGACAACTCCTGCCTCTTCACCAGTGTGTACTACGTGGTGGAGGGGGGCGTCTACGACCCGGCGTGCGCCCCCGAGATGAGGGGCCTCATCTCGCAGGTGGTGTCGAGCGACCCCGCCGCGTACTCCGAAGCCGTTTTAGGCAAAACCAACGACGAGTACTGCTCCTGGATCCGACGCGACGACACCTGGGGCGGCGCCATCGAGGTGTCCATCTTGTCAAAGTTCTACCAGTGCGAGATCTGCGTCGTGGACACTCAGACGGTGCGCGTGGATCGGTTCGGGGAGGACGCGGGCTACCAAAAACGAGTGCTGCTCATCTACGACGGCATCCATTACGACCCGCTTCAGAAGGAGACCCCCGGCTCCGATGTCCCGCCCCAGACCATCTTCTCCACCGGTGATGATGTCATCCTGGCTCAGGCCCTCGAGCTGGCGGACGAGGCTCGCCGCAAGCGGCAGTTCACGGACGTTAACCGCTTCGCCCTGCGCTGCATGGTGTGTCAACTGGGCCTGGTGGGACAGAAGGAGGCCCGGGAGCACGCCAAGGTGACGGGTCACACCAACTTC
This sequence comes from Callionymus lyra, assembly GCF_982586985.1. Classification (NCBI taxonomy): domain Eukaryota; kingdom Metazoa; phylum Chordata; class Actinopteri; order Syngnathiformes; family Callionymidae; genus Callionymus; species Callionymus lyra. The sequence continues at coordinate 27,794,926 of NC_141827.1, forward strand.
GGAGAAGTTTAATCAATTTCATACCAACACCCACCAAACTTGGCCCCGCCTGTGTCAGACAAGTGTGAGTCTGCGTCCTCTACCTCACTGTGTCACTGACATGATGACGTTCAGTCTCAAGTCTGGTCAGTATTAACACGCCTGCTGAGTTCCGCCGCCATCTTGCTGTGAGACGGCACCGGAACAAAAACATGGTCCAATAAACACTTCCTGCTAACATCAGCACGACGGTGACTCTTCAGCTCGTCTTGTGTGCTGCCACTGACACTGCTCACTGTCTTAACCACCCACTGACTGTTACTCACGACTCTTGTCATTCAGCCTCTGATCGTTGAGCCGTCGAAAAAAACATTTCATTTCAGCTGCTGTGGCCTTCATCCAGATTAACAATGTCATTATCATCCGTTTTTTTCCGGTATCATCGGTTAGAGGTGCGGGAGAGGACTCGAGGTAGCTGCCAAAGTTATTAGTCTTTCACCTTTTTTCAAGGCAAAGGTTTTGTTACTGAACCTCAAAGTATATTGTGGTGTTGATCACATGTGAAGTTTTTTTTTATTATTATTATTATTACTTGGATAAATGGTGTAAAAAGTGCAACTTTGAAAGTGTGAACAACCATCGACCTTATTATAGCTTCAAAATAATGTGCACAAGCTAAACTTGACTTTAAAGCAACGCTACGGAAGGTGAAACATTTGTTTCTAGCTCCCCCTAGTGTCGGGGCGGTATAATTGCAATGAAAGCAAAGCCACCATAGTTTGCAATGTTTTTGTTAACAAACTAAGAAAAAGGCTCTTGTTGGGACGGCTCAACGTCTTAAAAAGTTCTCTCAGTACTTTAACTATTCTGGGAATTAATGCAAGTTAATTCCTCCGATGAAAAAGATTGAGTTCGATGACACTATTATAAAATATATGTTACAGAGTCATATTGAAGAATCATTGGATTGTGAACTTTGCCTTCTAGCTCAGCTCATTTTGTGACTCGCAATCGAGAGAACACCTGAGAACATGACTTCTGCAGTTATTTCTGTGTCTTTGAAGTCTATCATTATCAAGAAAATGTTCTCTCGCCATTATTTCAGGAATTAACCCTGGATAAATATTTTTACAAAGTCGCTGAATTTTGAGTCGCAAAACTCCCCATTTAAATGCGAAACAGGGTTTCCAAAAAGTCCACTCATACTTTGAAGTTTTTCACATTTTCTTTCTGAAGTGAAGTCAAAGTGTATTTTGAATTTCACCCAAACTCACTCACTAGTGAATGTACAACTTGCATTTGTTGTTAAATTTCATAAACTAAAAACCTTTATTACAAACAACTTTATTCACCCAAAAATATATATGTAGAAGATTTATTTGGATATGAACACCTCAAAAAAAACCTCTGCGACACCCTCTATTTAAATAAATGGCATAATAACGCCAATATGTAACAGAACACGAGACCTGGATTCAAAATAGTCTTAATAACTGGATTTCCATCCACTGTAGCAACAAAAAACTTTTTTTACTTGAGACAAAACAATAAGAAATAAACTTTAAAGATGGACTCAAGACAGTAACCAGAAGAAAGGAATTAATGACATTTTTATAAATATTTTGTAGTGATGAGATGATGAAGTTTCATGAAGCATGTCCGTATTAAGCCCCTGCATCTGAAAACAAGGATGATGACTCGTGAAGTTTTATCAACTGACCGCTTCATTTTAAATGCCAAAGTAAGTGGTTTGTTTTACTCTGACGACCCTTTAAACACATTTAAAGTGCCCATATTTTCTCTCGTTGATCTGATCACTTGTGTATGATTTTATTATTGTCATGGTGCTATAAGAGAAAAGTGTTTGGTTGCATTTACTGTATTTCTGGTGATGGTTTATTATAATCTCAGTTTGACTTTGCTGTTTTATGACGTTGCACAGAAGATCATTTTAGATGCACATCAGTGGAAAAAGTGTATTCTCACATTTTGTGTTTCAGTATCGGGAATAAGCTCTTTGAGTAGTTTTTTTTTACTTTAACCATTACATCACTTTGTGTTATGTTGTGTGTAGCTGTGTGATGTCATAACCACCTCTGCTGTTTTACGCTGTTACTTTTCTTTGACATCAAGCTGGCAAACGAGTGAAATGCCTTTTGTTTTTTTAACACTTACAAGTTCTCAAGACTACAAGGACAATAACGAATGTTGCACATAAAGCACTACAGGCGAACTGGAGTAACTTGATTTTAACAGTGTTGTGACACAATTAAAGGACTTTCTGTACACAATACTCTGACTCTGTATTCTGAAGATTGGTTTGAAGCAAATCGTGATTTTTTTTTTTTTAATTTTATTTGAGGTTTTAATCCGGCCAATTATACCCACTCATCTGATCAGTCCTGATCCCAAGTGAAGGATTAGATTGTTATTTTAAGGAACATCGTCTCTTAATAGGATCTGTTTTCAGTCTCTGTCAACCAGATCAAGACCGAAATCTTGATGAACAGTGGCTGCTGTTTCATCTGACTGAACATTTATTGATGGATAACTAGAGTACTGTTCTCAAATGACATGAGAAACATTAACGCACTGTAAATATTTATTTATCAAATTTATAGAGAATATTGACTAAGCTCACATAGTCACCGCAGGCATACGTCTTAATAACACAGACTCTTGGAACTTGGAAGTGTAAAGCCTTCTTTTACCTGCCTTTTAATTGTAAATTAAAATATAAATAAAAACACTATATGTAGTATATATATATATATATATATATATATAGAATCTACTGATGGTTCCTGAACACGGTTCAGGACCAGAGAGAAATCCTTCCAGGCTGTTGCTCCTAAGCTTTGGAACGATCTACTGACTCCTTTAAGAAAAATCTTAAGACATTCTTATTTGTCCAGGCTTTTCCTTGATTTTCTGGAACTCCTGTTGTGTTATCAGTTTTATCTTGATCTTTAAAGTATATATTCTTTATTGAATATTGTTTTGATTGTTTAAGCACTTTGTGACCCTGGTCTGGAAAAAGCGCTATACAAATAAAAATTACTTACTTACTTACTTACTATATTCTATCATATTAAAAAATGAAAGAAGTAATATAGTAAAAAATGAACTTTCTTTCCCCCTCCAAATAAAAATAAAAAACTCCCTAAAATACCTTCTTTTTTTAATTGTATTTTATCATTACTTTTTCATTTCGATTGATAGATGGACTTTATTATTCCCTCTGGCGTATGCTGATAAATGTGAATTAATAAATCAATTTGTAGCAATAAAATATTAGCTTTGAGTATAAACACGCGTACTCAAAATAAGTTAGCTTTAAATATCCTTTTTCAAATATGAATGATAAACAGCATATGCAGTATGAATTAAAAATGAGAATAAGAACATTTTTGTTAAAAAACTCACATGGATGTTGAAGTCGCCTTCGTGCTTATTTGACCTGGAAAGCTTGTTCGTGTTGAAGCTAGAAATGTTAGCTCAATGTTAGCTTCCTGCGGCTAGCGGCTAAGTGTTGTCAGGGTAACGGTCCAGGCGGATGCTGTGCTCTGATTGGTCAGAGGATTACACCACAAAGTCCCTCGTAAAGCAGTGACAGCGCGCGCTCGCCTCTCGACCCACAGAAGAATAAAGAGAATGGACCAGTGACGTCAGCGGGACCTCTCCGGTAAGGACACACTGATATATTTTTACCTTGAGCGGATTTTTATAGGATATATCATTTATTATTTACTCTATTCTTCATCCTTATTTTTTTTAAACTGCGTAATTCTGATGAATTTGAACAAGTTTTCTTTATTATTACCCTGACACAAATTTAAACCCACATTTATTCTACTTGTAAACTATACTTCAACAGTAATTCAACAGTTTTCTTATGTTTAATGCTTATGACTTGTACACTGAACCTTTTTTTTTTATATATATATATATATATATATACTTTCTCCTGTGTAAGGTGTGATGAAGATGTTAAAGCTACATCTATGTATGTATATATTTTAAATGTATTTATACATAGATGTAGCTTTAACAACTTACTTGGTTAATACCTTCTTATTGAAGAATATAATTTAATAAAGATTGACCTGATTCTTGTGTTGTTTACCTTTTGTCATCTTGAGTCTAAACTTAATCTTCCTGAATTTCCAACTTTATCACTCAATCATGTGTAATATGCTGCACAGAAGTGAGACTTTGAGCAGCTTTTTATCAAGGACAGTACATTTACTGTAAAAACAGCATTGTGGGATATAGATATCATGTATCGTGCAGGACCTTCCACCTGAAACTGATCCAGCAGAGGAAGATTAGGAGCCGCTGTAATCTGAGTCACATGCAGTAAGAAGACCAGTTAGATATCAGTATGACACGCTATGATACTCTTGTCACTCTCCACCCTGACTGCTCATCACCTGTGTTAGAAACACCTCTCATACATTACTGGATGGTTGAGTCATCTGTACAAACAAAATATAAAAATACTAACCGTTGAAGTTTAATTTTTATCAAGTAAAAGCTGGTGAAAAAGGAAAAAATGGAATTCTTAAAAATAACAATAAAATGAGTGAAAACAATAGGTATGAACATCAATCATATGGTGAAACACAACATTCATTATTATTTCCACAGACTTGGTCTATAGATGTCTAGTCACACATGTGTCTTTGATAGAAAATACTTTCTTTTAATTTCTCCAAGATATACATTTAAATTGCAACAAAAACAGCCTCTTCATCTATGTTGATTTGTGGCTGGATTCTCAACTCCTGACGCAACATACAGTATATGTGTTTGTAATCTATATTGCACTGTAATGTTTCCTGATTTAACTTTGCAACGACAAAGTACGACTTGTCACGTGACACCAAAGAGAGGTGGAATACAGCAAAGAATGTATTCATAGTACTTTGTATTTAACAAAGACAGTGAATTTGACTGATGAAGTATCTTGGCCATTATTCACTTACTATAATATTACTTGAGTACAGTGACTAATCCTCCATATTATACCGCAGAAAACTGAAAACTGAGTTCATAAATCATTTTATACTTCGATCAATAAAATACAAACGGAATTTCACCCCAAATTTGAGGAAACTATTGGTCTTTTGTCTTCCAATTTACCATATATAACACACATATACCATTTAATATATACAATGTAAGAACTTAGTACTGATATAATGTATACACATACTAAAGAGAGTTTCATTAACTATAACTTAAATCATTCTGAAATTTAACTTTTAACTAGATTCTGATTTGAATAAATCACATTGTTACATAGAAAAAAACAAGTACTATTAGTGTCTTTATTTGGAACACCACTAGATGGTACTACAGTTTTATAATATTTGGCTCTAAATTACTGAATCAATGAAACCTGGAATCATTTTTTTAACTAAGGGTGCCATCTAATGGCCTTTCAAAATGAAGACACTGTGTCATGAAACTTCCTCAGCTGTTTCATGAGGCTATTCCTGGTTAATGTGATATCCAGTTTGATTCTGAAGTCGGCTGGATCCTCTCGTCCTCAGTAACCGCCGGGATCTCAAGACATTTCATTGTTCCATTAGCTGCGGAGGACGTACTGGCCGCTGCCAACTAGTGGCTGGAAGTTTAATTGCAGTTTTAACCTATCATCATCAGGGTAATAATTTAATACATTTAGAAAAATAATGAGTAATGTGATTTTTTTCCCCAAGAAACATTATTTCATGAAAAAACAAACAATAAAAAGTGTTTTTTCAAATAGCATATACATTGAGATTGTAGGTCAGCATCATATTGGTTCCATTATTGTTTCTTTTCCAGGGTATAAAAAAGAACCTGGACACGATGCCTAGGAGCAACACTTGGCCCGGCGGGTCGGACCAGGAGACCGCGACTGGGGTGGACAGTGCCGGCAGCTGCGACAGTGTCGTCAGCGCAACTTCTGCTTTTGTGAGTAACTCGACCGACAACCTTTTCCTGCTGATGAACATCTGACCAACCATTGTCATGACTCAGAGCGATGACAGTCTGGAGTACCTGTCGGCCGAGGAGAAGGCTTGTCTCATGTTCTTGGAGGAGACGATTGAGTCGTTGGATGCTGAAGACGATAGTGGTTTGTCCAACGATGAGCTCGAGATTTCGTCCAATCCTGGAAACAATGGTGTCAACATCTCTGCCCAAAAGAGCAGGAGCCAAGTCAATGGTAAACTAAGCTCCAGACATGCTAATGTGTTATAACATACGTTTTTTTCAAAGGTCTTCAAACGCATCACTCCATGGATCCCATCAAGGAACATGTAGAGACCAAACCAAAGCTGAGCTACATGGTTCCGACACCGTTCGCGCAGGCCAGCAGCTCAGTTGGTCCAGTTCCTCGTCCTAAAGTAGGCTTTCTTCTCGATAGGAACCCCAGCTTCAAACCGAGTCTCGCTCCTTCCAGCATCAAACCGAGCCCCTTACAAAGCAAACCTGAAGTTCCTCTTGAGGTCAATGTCCTGATTCAACCTCCGACTAAACCCAAAGACGTATCATTTCGTACGACCGAAGGAGCCACACCCAGAGGACCTCTGTCGTATGACGCTCTGGTCCACCTCCAAAGGAGCGCCTCCACCAAGAAAACCCCTCTGTGTCCCACCGTGGATCACACCATAGACTCGGATAAGAAGCCACCGGCCGTCATGGAAAGCCGTCGCTACGGAAGAATTGACAGAACAAACGCGGAGGCTTCAAGATTCGTGGCTGCTCCTCCAGCGGTGGCTCCTAAACCTAAAGCAGTACCTGTGCAGGAGAAGGATTTGACGGTGACCTCGAGACCTTCTTTTTGCTTGAAAAAAGCTTCCGATCCAAACACGGTGAGAAGGGAAGCTTTACAAAAGCTGGGATTGCTGAAAGACGACGAGAATCCTCCACCACTTCCTCTGATATCCGACGACAGATCCTCCAAGGTTTGGTCAAACTCCAATCCTTCCAGAGCCCCATCGTTCTGCTCTTCTCAAGAACCTAAAGCCAGGCTGCTTCAGAGCAGCGCCAGCTTCCACCACACGCCCCGCGGCGAGCAACAGCCCGTGGCATCCAACGGTGTCCTCCACCACCGACAGAAGTCTTCCAGCCTGGAGCGATCCACGTCCCAGTACAACTCTAGGAACTACAACGAGTCAAGATTCGTCAAGACAGCCGAGCCCATCCAAACCACCCCTCCAGCCTCGTCGACTCAGAGACCCTCAGACGCCGTGGGTTACTCGGTGATGATCGTGCCGGGGATGGGGGCCGATCGGAAGGAGGCCCTCAGGAAGCTGGGCCTGCTGAAAGAATGACACTATCAAAGAGGCGGAGTCTGCCAGCATTAATGGTCAGAGATAGTTCAAGGGTGCGATGGGATTAAGGCGGGTCAGGAGGAGGGTTGGCAAACTGAGCAAAAGACAATTTAAGGACTTAATCACCTTCTTTACACGATAGAGCACGTACACAATAACAGACATGTTTTCTCTACGACACACTGTTGAAAGTATCCTCGTACCTCGTCAATTCAGGCAGTTTCACACATGTGCCTTTGGAAGTGAATATCAATGTGACATTTTTATTTTGCATGCAGTGAACCCCGGACAGCTTGAAGAGTGTTTATCCGACCTGAACCCTAATTATTGTTCCCACCAATAAAAGAAAACGAAACACAATTGCTGTCCACGTTGTTTTCTCTTTTTATTCAGCGGTCACAGTCCCATGTTTACTGTAGGGGTGACCGAAAAAAAAAGAAAGTTTGCTAAATTAGTTTTTTTGAATATAAAATAGTAGAAAAATTGCATTTTATTTCATTTGTGAGTTTTAAGTCGTACAATAACAGCGTGGATATGCAGCATTGGCGAAGTCGTACCATCAACAGGTAAGATAACTTATATATAATGAATTTAAAATTGTAATAAGTATTTTGTATGACCTTATTCTCGTAATTAAATTTAATAAAAAACATATTTGTGTGGCCCGAATACTCCCTCGAACAATTACCTATGTTTGTAAATACTTTTTTTAATTTACGTTTTAATACTTGACACATTTGTACTCAATAAATTATGTATTTGCTACTAACTGTTTAACTTGAATATTTGTACTTAACTTGATTACTTTTTACTTGATTACTCATGTGTTATAGTATTTTTTATTTGAGTATTTTTACTCAATTACAACTGTATTCCACTACAATCCAAGTACTTTTTTTTAACTCTATTAGTTTTACTTAATTATCTTTGTACTCAATTAATAATATATCACAGTACTTTTCTAACTTACGATCCTTAAACTCTGATCTATTAGTTATACCACAAATCTCTAAAAGTAGATTTGGAGCCAGGTTTTCAAGCCCCTCTGCTGTGGAACCAACTACCGGCTTCAGTCCGGAGGGCAGACACTCTCTCTATGTTTAAAAACAATCTAAAACCTTACTTTTCGATAAAGCCTATAATTAACTGTTTATCTTAGCTGCTATAGGCTGAGAATGCTGGAGGAGTTTTAGACAACAAGCTCTATATATCCTTCTTTTCTGCATTACATTCATCACCTGTGCAGATTAAACCCACACCTTTTTATTTCTCTCCCGGAGCCCCAGGGCTCCACCTCCAGAGCTGCTGCTGATCCAGGATCTTCACCACGTCATCAGATCCCGAGTTCTCTCCAGCACCTCCATGGACTCTCCTACACTCTCCTCTTTTATTTCTCACTATATCCTCTCTCACTCTTCTCCTTATCCATCTGTCTACCCCCCCATCCTTCCTCCCAGTTTTTTCTCGCCATAGCTCACTGCACAGTGTTTCGCTTCTTGCTCATTGTTGAATTGCTGGGATCTGTTTTTCCTTAATCAACTATAGTCTTACTTCAACTGTATAGTGTCTTGAGATAACTTTGTTATGATAAGACACTTCAAATAAAATAACATTGAATTGAATTGAATTGAATTGAATTAACTTAAATATTTTAACTGGATTATATTTGTACTTCATTACTAGTATATCAGAATTTTTTATTTTTTTTTACTGATTACCTTTATACTTGATTACTTATTTACTAATGTAAGTAAGTAAGTAAGTAAGTAACAATTGTTTGTAAAGCACAAATTATTACATTTTGACCACAATACATATGTATTTTATTACTTATGTTAGTAAGTGTTTGAGGGATTAGGGCTTTTTGAAGAAAAAAAAATTAATTAATTGAACATTTAAAAAATTACATTAAACTTTTTTTGAAAAGTTTTGAAAAATGTTTAAAAAAAATAGTTTTTTGTGTTTTATGGTTAGAGTCGAGTCAGGGTTTGGTTTACAGTTTAGGTTAGGGTTCAGATTTGGATTTTGAGTTTAGTTTAGGGTTAGTGTTCGGGTTAGGGTTAGAGTCACAGTTAGGGTTAGGTTTAGAGTCTAAGTTATGTTAAAGTCTATACTTTGTTACGGATTTATCGATCATCCATGTAAGGACAACAACTAGCAAGTCGTTTCATGAGAACCCAGGTGTCACATGTTGTTTGTATTCCCAGAACCTTAATAAAGTTCAGCTGAACTAAAAAAAAAAAGCTATTTAAATGACAACCATTGCTTCGTGAGAGACGATCGTCATGGCAAACTGTCATTTCCTCCATCTGTTCATTAATAACTTTTGTGGAACCACAAAGACTTTCAACATCCCAGAAGTGTATTCGTAAGCATTTGTTTATGAGAAGTAAACATGATTCATTTTGATGAAGTCAAGATTTAGTTTTCAATAAAACTTTATCTCTGTCAGAGGATTCAGAAGAGTTGCATAGTAGTGTTCTTCCTCCCACTCCTGTGGAAGATGGATGGAAATTCTATTTATTCTCTCAGTTTGAAAAGGTTGACAAGGTTGGCAAGCAGCCAATGAGAAGGTTTAGTCTCGTGACGTCGAGCGTACGACCATCTTGACTGCATGTGTGTGTTCGACTGTCAGTGCAACATAAAACACTATGAGACTAGAAGATATGTTACATATATATAAATACATGTGTGTTTCTGTTACACAAATTAATCTCTGATTTTCCAGATATCTGACAGACAGGGAGTGAAAATGCTACTTTTCTAGTTATGCTAATGCTATTGCTAAATGCTACAGCAAAACTAGCATGTAGCATTTTTAAGTATTACTTTAATAAAAAAGACTGAACTTAATTTTCCGGATGAAGAAATGGCAAATAAATGTATCCAAACCTTTTTTTAAAATCTGTACGCAGGTACGAAACATAATACCCTAATAAAAAACACAGATTAATATGATTCAATTGGTAAAATGAACCACATCCTGGGTTTTGTACATTCACTCGTGACCTTTTTTCACAGCCCTCGTCTGGAAAACACAACAACAATCAACACTAGTGTTGTGTTTGTGCGTCAGGTCAGGAGAGTTAAAGTGCAGGAAAAGAACAAGTTGCTCCTAATATATGTCATTAAACTTGTCTTGAATGTGAAGATTGAACCTAATGACATGTGTTTCACAGACACACACTTGAAGTGTCTGACCCAGATACACAAGGTGTGGTGATGATGACGATGATGAAGGTGATGAATGGACACAGACCATTATTGATTGTGAATTTGGGATAAGTAAGTCCTGGTCTTAAGATTAATGATTATAAGTGTGTGTGTGTGTGTGTGTGTGTGTGTGTGTGTGTGTGTGTGTGTGTGTGTGTGTGTGTGTGTGTGTGTGTGTGTGTGTGTGTGTGTGTGTGTGTGTGTGTGTGTGTGTGCGACTTTGTTTGATTGACTGTGTATAGGTGTTCATGTGTTTGCTTGTCTTCATGTTTGCCGGTGTGTGTGTCTTTGTGAGTTATTAGATTTGTCCATGTGTGTGTGTGCTTGACTGTATTTGTGTGTGTGTGTGTGTGTGTGTGTGTGTGTGTGTGTGTGTGTGTGTGTGTGTGTGTGTGTGTGTGTGTGTGTGTGTGTGTGTGTGCGCGCGCGTTGGTGTGTGTGAGTGTGTGCATGTGTGAGTTTCTGCTGCTCTCTCATTCTTCAGAGGTGGATCATCTCTGACTCACACTCTGGGCTGAGATTTAAAACCCCTGGAGTTCCCCAGACACACACTCTTAACACCACAGCGTCTGTAGGTCAGAACCATCGAGATGGACCTTCCACAGATCCTGGTGCTGCTGCTGGTCCTGACGCACAGAAGCTCCTACTCTGCAGTTGTGCCGTGGACGCAACAGAAGGAAGCGCTGGTGAATAACTTTGTTATTTTCTTTATTTTCTTCAGAGTAGATTTAAAAAAAAAGTTCATAAGAGTGTGTGAACGTATGATCGTGTGTGTGTGTAGGAGTGTGTCTTTTGTCAATTCTTTCTCTTTTTAGTTGTTCCACTTCTACATTTAAAATCAGTTTTTATTCACGTTTGACTCCACAGGCGTTTCTGAAACAGTTTGGTTACCTGAATGATCCTGCGGACCCCCTGAACCCCTTCAGCCAGGAGGAGGTCACTCAAGCGCTCAGGTGACTTCTGGACTTGCAGTTATTAAACACACCACGTAAAGGCGCTGTCGTTCAATAATGTGTTGCTGTACAGAGAGAGCTGTAGTTCTAAATACCTTCTGAAGGCACTTCAATTTAAATCATGTCATTAAAAGTGTCAAATGATAAAACAAGAGTTATCTGAACACACTTTACAGTAGAACACATACTGTATCTTTCTTAAAGGGACAGATCATATACTGTGGATGTTGTTAAGGGCCGTCGAGCTAAAAAAAAAAGTCACTTAACATAAAACAAATAAAGACAAAAAGGTGTTTTAATGATATGACATTTTAATAAACAAGCTATATTATTTTTGTCTTGTAAAAAAGGCTAATTTTTTTTTATTATCATGGAAAAAGAAAATACAGGCCAGGATGAAGGAGGATTGGTCCTTAAAAATATATATATATATATAAAAACAAATAAAAAATTTTTTAAAAAGTCTAACAATCACCAAATAAAGTTGGTTTTTGATGAGAAGGTGTTTTTTTTGGTGTCAATATTTTTGTTGTAAATAACAGATTACAGATCAAAAAAGATGATTTTTTTTCCACATCCATAAGGGAAGAGATATAAATACAAAATACAAAAAACAGGCACAGTGTGAACTGCTAGTGTCTCAACACAATAGTGTTCCAAACATCTGCTGTGATTTTCAGGGTCTTCCAGAGAGTGAACGATCTGACTCCCACTGGAGAGTTGGATGAAGCCACCATGAGTGTGATGAGGCGACCGCGCTGTGGTCTGGAGGATCCTTTCAACATGAAGCACAACAAGTACAGATTCGTGCGTGAGTCAACTTGCTCAGTGTTGTTGTTTTCATGACACACTTCAACAACATTTACACAACTTTTTTTTATGATAAGAAACAACTCTTTGATTCCCCTCTAGATCAGGGGGTGATCAGATTTACTCAGGGGCCACAGTTTATTCTGAAAGAAGGAACAAATTAAATGAGCTTTAATCAGATGGGAAAACTTCAAATAAAAAAATGTAAAATGCATTATAAATCATCTTAAGATGAAATTTACGTTGGCCTGGAAGCGCAAAAAACAATTTTATGAAACAAATGTATATGTTAAGACATCAGATTTCTTCATTTGTTTCACTAAATTGTTGTTTTTTTGTAATTTAGTTTAAGAGTTTGTACATTTGTTTTACTAGATTGTAATTTGTTTCTGTGTTTGTAAACTAATTTAAAAAAGTGTTATTTAGTTCCAGAGTTTGTCGAATTGTTTGTTGCTCAATTTGTTTTAAAGAAATTGTAAAAATCAGAGATTATCAATTAATTTCATTAAAAAAAACATTTTATATTTTCTTAACATAAAAAAGAAAATTCAAAAGATTAAGTGACATCATAAAAGCTAAATGAGCTTAAGTTATTTAAAGTAGATTGTGTAATATTAATATTTACATTTCATTTACAAATATGATAAAGAACACTTCGAAAATATTCCTCCAATAAGTGTCTTAAGAGAAAGAGATAAAAAAGGTAAATAATAAAAACAACATTTTAACATTTATAAATGATCATTTTTAATTGTTTTTGTGTGACCTCCATAGGGGTTGCAGAAATACAGTCAAAGTCACTTTGTGTGTATAACAGTTGTGTGTAACAGTTGTGTGTAACAGTTGTGTGTAACGTAGGTCGCTGGAGGAAGAAGAGTCTGACCTACCGCCTCTACGACTACACACCTGATATGAAGAAGCCATCGGTGAAGGCAGCCGTCCAGTCGGCCTTCAGTTACTGGAGCAACGTGACCCCTCTGACCTTCACCGAGGTCACCGACGGACCAGCGGACATCAAGATCAAGTTCCACGCCAAGACCGGCTTCTGCCCGTTTGACGGTCCCGGTAGGTGGTCTCGTGGTTTCCACGGAAACGGCTTGTCCTCCATCTTCGTGACCTTTAACCTCCGTATAGGATCCGTGCTGGCCCACGCCGAGTACCCGGAATCCGGGACGGTCCACTTCGACGAGGACGAGTTCTGGACCGAGGGGTCGTACTACGGCACCAACCTTCGTATCGTGGCGGCTCACGAGATCGGACACGCTCTGGGTCTGGGTCACTCGCAGTACAGGAGCGCCCTCATGGCCCCGGCATACTTGGGGTACCGGGTCAACTTCGCGCTGCATTCTGATGACGTGCGAGGAATCCAGGCCCTGTACGGTGAGAAGTCCAGTTACGTTTAGTCCCAGAGAAAACCCAACTCTCCCCTCCTGACTCTCATGTTTCAAATGTTGTGTTTGTGTTGAAGTCCCTCATCATGACCATGTTTTCAACTTATTACGTCATAAAGTTCTCCCTGTCTGAAATCTCAGCGAACGAAAGGTTACGAGAGCAAAGTCCATTAAGACGTAATAGCTTCACTCCGCCATTTTAACCACCAGGTGGCAGAAAAACACGTAAAAAACCGGATAATTTAGTTCGTAAAATGTTTGAGTTTTTTTTTTTTTACAACAATAAAATAAAATAAAAATATTAAGCTACTATATTCAAGAATTTTTATTGAAGCTGAATCCCAGAAATGTCTTTTACCATTTTCTCCAACTTGTGTTGACTTTGACGGTCATTTATAAAATAAAAAATAAGGCTTGTTTTAAATTTAATTTAATTTGAAGAAAAATTTAAGAAAAAACATGTGGCAGCAGAAGATGAAATTACTTTGGGTAAGAATGTGAAAAAAACAGTTTGTTTTGTTTCAAATAATACGTTTAAAAGGCAGAATTTAGTATTTTTGTTTCTGAGAAATATACTTTCTATTGAAGGTAAACCGATGCCTCGCACCTTGCTCGAGCCGACCTCTCCTGTAGCTCCAGAACCGACAGGAAGCAGCAGAGATCCAGAGCTGGTTCCAGACCCGTGCACAGCCTCCCTGGATGCCATCATGTTGGGTAAGATCTCTATACGTCTACATATCTATATCACGGTTATTGTCGTTTAATACTTCTATTTCCTTTCAATAGAAATTTCCTGATTTTAAATATTTTGTCAAAAGATTAAACTAAGATTAAACCAAAACGTTTTTTATTAGGTTGTATTTTCAAAACTGGAATAAAAGAAACAAAATTGAAAATAAATAAAAAAGATTAAACGTGTTTTTATTCAGTTAATATACTCAAATAAATCCATATTTCCTCTGGAATTTTAGTTCAGTTATAGTCAGACACTCACTAAACTAAACTATGGAGCCAATAAATTATGACTAATATTGTTTATATAATCAATTATTTGATGCAATATTTCATCTAAACACCGAACCATTAAATAAATCAATAAATTGACGGTAAACTTCCCGAACAAGACTCTGATATGAGACCAATAATAATCATTTTACATTAAATAAAAAAAATAGAAAATGGCTTTATTTTTCACATTTCCTGAAGTTTACAGGCAGATCAATAAAAACAAAAGGATATTATTTTTTACACAAATGGATGTGTTGTGATTCTCTCAAGTGACCCATGAGTAAAACAATGTCAGTCGAAGGGAAATGTTGTTTTCCTGTCTTAAAAAGAGTTGATCTTTACTCCATTAATTCAAACAACAAAAACCTTCTAAAGCTGGTGGAAGTTTTCTTTGTCATAATGATAAAAGCTACATTTGGTGTTTCCTAACTTTGATGTGAAGGTCTTGTTCTGTGGTGATGATCCAGTTTGAGGTCTTCTTTCAAGATGGAGTCTTCATCCGACTCGAGCTTCTTCCTGGTCATGAGAAACTGATCTTGTGATTCTGTGTGCAGGTCCGGGGAAGAAGACGTTCGCCTTCAGCGGTGACTACATGTGGACCGTCTCAACTTTGGGCCACAACAAGCCCCTGAAGATCAGCTCTCATTGGAGGGAAGTCCCGGGGAACCTGACCGCCGCCGTCCACTCCCAGAGGACCAACAAGAGTTACTTTTTCAAAGGTAAATCCAGTGGTTTTAACATCTGGTCTTGAGATGGTCAACATCTACTGTGTCAGGGGAGAAGGTGTGGCGCTACACCAGCTTCCGTCTGGACCATGGGTACCCCAAGCAAGTGAAGCGAATCCCTCACGACATAGACGCAGCTCTGTACCTGGAGAAGAACAAGAAGCTGGTTTTCATCAAGGTGAGCGACACTAGAAGTGACATCGGAACATTGTTTGGTTGAATTTAACATTTAACATGTTGAAAATTAACATTTTTAATCAAGCTTAAAATAAAAATAGATATTAAATTACTGTATGGAAAGGTTTAATAATAATTTAATTCAATAATTCATACATTGAGGGGTTGAATTAATTTTGGTTTTGAATGTAATTGAATTTAAAAAAAACAATTTTTTCCAAATAAATGTTTTGTTTGTTTTTTTACACATAGATTTTGATCTTCTGAGTCTTATGATTCATTTATAAAAGTTGAAATGTTTTTTTTTCCAATATCACTTTTAATATGAAAATGATTAAATTAATTTTACAAGTTGAAATGTAGTTTTTACACACTTACATGAAACAGTGGTTACAGAAGGTAAACCGACCCCTTTCGATTTTTCAATCTGTTTCATTGCAGCCATTCGCTAAAATCATTTAAGTTTAAGTTATTTTTTTCCTCATTAATGTTCACTCACCACTTCATCTTGACAGGAAAAAACTGAAATGTAGAAATCTTTGCAAATGTATTAAAAAAGAAAACTGAAAAAAAATCCCATAAGTATTGAGAGCCCCTGCTGTGTCCAGGGCTCTGATCACTGGCAGTGGGATGAGCTGAGGTACAACGACTTGAGCTTGTACCCCAAACCTTTGGACAAGCTGTTCACCGGGGTGCCCTCGGACATTGACGCCGCCCTCACCTGGACCAACGGCAAGATCTTCTTCTTCAGGGGGGACAAGTACTGGCGGGTGAACGAGCTGCTGAGGGTGGATCGAGGGTACCCTCTCAGCAAGAAGGAGCGCTGGATGAGGTGCTGATGGAAGGAGTGAGCGCCTCATGTTCGCTCAGGCCGAGCAACTCACGAGTCCTCATGGAAAACATAAAACCCTGAACGTGACATGGAATAAACTAGGTTTGACAAATGACATGAATCCAACCGGGCAAGATATTTTTGTATATTCAAGATGATATCACTGATCATGAGTGTTAACAAATAATGCAGATTTAAAAAAAATAAAAGTTTCTTATTACACCTTTTTAAATTTGGTTAGTATTTTTTTTTAAATGGTTAAGCAAACTTAAGAAAACCCTACCTTTTTTGTTACCCAAGTTTAAAAGAAATTAATTTGGTTACCCAACTTAAAAGTCCTTTTTTTTTTAAGAACTTTTTTTGTTGTTACTCAACTTTGGAAAAAAATGAATTGGTTTCCCAACTTCAAAAAAAGTAATCATTTTATTACACAACCTTTTAAAGTAAAAGAATAATTGTTGATAAAACAAAAAGTTAAATTATTTTCTTCAACCAGGTTTTATTTGGGCTTCCATAGGTCTGCGCTCAAAGTTAAATCAAAATGTGGTCTTTCACTCATTTTCCGCCACAAATCTTTGCAGTGATTCGATTTTGTATCAGACCCTTTATTTATAATTCACACTATCAACAGGTATGTACAGATTCAGGCGACACATCCCTCAGGATCAATTGTTACTGGAGTAAAAACCTTAAAATGACACATGCAACTTCGCTACAATGTACTTGACGTGTACAATAAATTACAAAAAGCTCAAACACACCTCAGTATTAATTCTTCACCTACTGGACTTTCAAAAGTAAAAACACAAAGGGTCACACGAACAGACGGTTAAGAACACTCGAGGGCAACACGACTACACAGTACTTTGTTGAGGCTCATACTAGCTGCTGAGAGGAAAATTCCGGACCGTGTCAGGGTTAGTATCTTCATAAGTGGTTGTCATGAACGTCCGGTTTCTCGCTTCAGAGAAACGTTGTCGCTGTAAACGGTGGCCGCCTCAGACCCGGACCACCGGGGTGGTGGCGGTGAGGGGAACGGTGGAGCCGGTCTCGTAGTCCATGTCGATCATGGTGTGGTTGCTGGTCTCCTGGCTGCTAAGGGAAGTACCGGTGCCCATCTGTCGGTCTCGCAGACTTTGTAGGTAGCTCTGGAGGAGGAGAAGGAGAATCAACAGGTGAGTGACGGCTTTAAATAAGATGGACCCGACGACGACGGCGCACGCCATGATGGTGACACTGACCGGCGCCAGTAGATCCCCAGCATAACGTTTAACTGGCGTGGCTTTACGGCGGTACGTGCCTTCCTGCCCACCTGCCTGCTGGCGCTTCTTGGCCTCCTTCTCTCGGATCCTCATCAGCTGGACTCTCTTCTGCCTCCGGCTGAGGACCACTGAAATGACACACATCTGTCCTGATGACCTTGAAATCACTGAGGATACAAACCTTTTCATTTTTTATTTCAGTGAATCAGCAGTGGAAAATGTTTCAGGTACCACATTATTTGGACTAGAAGGTGCACTTAAAATGCTTAACCCTCGTGTCGTCTTAAGGTGACGCACCTAATTTGTATTTATGGTAGCCATGTAAACACATTTGTGTTCAGCTATTCGGTCACATTGACAACACAAGGGATACCACAAACACATTTTTTTCAGCTCTTCGGGTCACCTTGATAACATAAGGGGATACCACAAACACATTTGTTTTCAGGCTTTCAGGTCACCTTGACCCAGAGACAACACAAGGGATACCTCGAACCCATTTGTTTTCAAGCCTTCAGGTCACCTTGACAACACAAGGGATAACACAAACATGTTTGTTTTCAGGCCTTGGGGTCTGTGGGTCATTCACCTTGACCCAGAGACAACATAAATAATTAGGGTTGTAACAAAGTCTATAAAACAGATATATATATATATATATATATATATATATTGAGAGAGAGAGATTTTTTTCAAGTTACTGTACCAGAATTCAACAGCATACTTTTTCTTTGTTTTTAATGGGGTGGAAGGGGTCAAATAAAATTGTATTTCTATTAAACTTCTTGTTGGTTTATATTTCAATAGAATGAGTGTAAAATTAAATAATTCGATATTATCGTATCATGAGAGTTTCTCTACAATCCTATTAAATAATAATACAATTTACATTTTTTTTGACTGATTAAATGGCATTTGAACCAAATGGGACAAAAACAAAAGCTCGACTCTTCTTACCCTCGGTGTGAGAGAAGCTGTTGTCCGTCAGCTTCCACTGCACCAGGACTCCGAAGAGGCTGAGCGAGGGCCAGATGCCCATGATCACCCAACTGTACCAGCAGAGCGGCGTCCGCGGGGAGAGACGCAGACACTCGTACACGTGCGTGGCGAGCACCAGCATCTCCACGAAGTAGTCGGCGCACACGGTCATGATGGCGGCGCCGAACACGGCCGTGGAGATCACGGTGAAGAGCTTCTGCCACTGCAGCGTCAGCACGGCGAACAGCATGCCGGAGCCCAGCAGGGCCCCCAGGGGCACCCAGACCGTGGTGGGGGTGTAGAACTGGTGAGCGGCCAGCAGGGCGGCGAGAGCGAGCAGGAGGCCCAGCAGCAGGCCGGTCATGAAGAGCCCGACGCTGCGCACCAGCATCGTGACCAGACCGCACAGCAGGCCGATCCCGAGGCCGATGCCGGCGCTGGCCTCCACGCTCAGCTGCGTGTCCAGGACGTGCTCCTTGTGGCAGAGCAGGAAGATTATGATGGCGCCGAACATCAGGCCCGACAGGAACATGACGGCCTTGAAACAGCGGTACCCTGCAGACGACAGACTTTAGTGTCAGGGGCTTCCACGGGGGACGTGAGGCGGAGCAGGTCTCACCGAAGAAGCAGTAGATGATCCCGAACAGGCAGCACATGGAGCAGATGACCGTCGGGATGATGTCATAGTTCCTGTCAATCTCCAGACTGCAGGGGTCCACATTAGACACCTCCGCCTCGAAGCTCAGCTCGGTGGGATCCGCCATGGTGGTGGCCGTTGAAGAACGTGGTCCGGGACGGGTTCGCCGCGGATGTTATCTGGAGTCCATGCGAGCAGGTGTGGACGCTCCCCTGAAACAAGACCATACGTTCATGTGAAACTTCGTGAGCAGCTGTCACTCAATCATCACATCCTGCTTCCATGCATGAGCTCAGACCAGTGACCGAACCGGAGTTGCGCTGTTGAGATGTTCCATGTTTGATACATCTTCTGTCAAGAGTAGCGGTCAACGTCAACACTATTTTTATACACATCTAGTCAAAGGTTATGACCTATATAACCTCTAGAGGTCTCCGTCTCCAAACAAACGCATTATTCCATTACAGCGAAGCCCTTCCAGTAGTTACAGTAGTAGTAGACCAAACTTCGAAGTACTAAATTGTAGCCAACATAAATCACAGAACTTTATTAACTGAATTATTCAAACTATAAACTTAAAATCCTATATTTTTCCCAAAAAAAGTGCATATTATGTATTCATTATACATACGAGAGTCACTGTTGTACTACTCAGCTATATACGCAAGTAGTGTAGGGAACCATTCCTGTAATACACCTCACAGAGTAAGTAATTTATATTTGTAGAGTGCTTTTCCAGACCAGTGTCACAAAGCGCTTAAACAATCAAAACAATACTCAATAAAATATTTTTTTAAAAGGTCAAGACGACACCGAGACAAACACAGGAGTCTCAATCAAGCAAAGCCTGTACGGATGAAAGTGAAGAACCAGAATTTTAAAATTGATCCTGAAAGAAACTGGCAGCCAGTGAAGAGATTCAACGATCGGAGAAATGTGAGTTCTTCTACTAATACTACTACCCACTATTGTTTATTTATTAATTTAGGAACATTTTAAACCACGTGCAAGTACATTAAACACATATTTATGAATAAAATGTACATACTTTTATGAATAATCCTCATAAAAACTTGCGAGTCCTTGCTGTCAAAGTTAAAACGACCCCAACAAATGCAACATAAACACTAGGGTTTTTCAGATAGTTTTCTCAGCAGATGTTCAGCATGGAGGGGTGTTGCAGGGTTAAGCTGACAGAGGGTGGACCGCTGCTGCCGAGCCTCTGGCAGGCCTCAAATGTGATCTCAGCGGAGCCCGGATCTGATTACAGCCAACTCACGTTTTCAGACCCTGCGCCAACACTCATTCACACTTCCGAGCCATCACTTCTGCCCGGTGTTTCCCCGGCTCCAGACATCACGGCTGCACAAACGATCGGGTTTGTTGTCGGACAACCGTCACTGGACCTTGCATGTGCAGTCTTTGATGCACCAACATGGAAAAAATGAAGAGTTCATTGGAACGTCACCCTTCCCCCCCCTCTCTCCGTCACCCACCATGAGGTTTTCTGTCCTTCAATCTTGTTTCTATTGTTATTGAGGGACCTCTTGCGAAAACAGAGTCGAGACATCCCGACGGTGGTTTGGGGAGCAGAGTACGAGTGAATTAGGAAGTTCTCCAAGCAGAAGTCTATCAAAGACAAGGGTAGAGAAAGCAAAGCTCCTCACACAATGGTGTCTCTATCGATACTCCTATTCTGGTTCTTCCTCCTCGTGTTGCAACAGAGATGAGTCATAGATGGAGCGCAGCCTGTTTTTTTTTCCTGGCCTGTTGATGATGTCTAAACAGTTTATAGTTTGAAAACCAGATACCTGTGAGACTGCATAACGTCCTCCTCATCAATGTTTACACCCACAGAGAGCCTGTTTATTAATGTTTATCGAGAGTTGAAGACTGGACACAAACTAAATCCGCTTTTACTGTTGCGTTTACTCGGCTCACGTTGGGGGTCGTGAGAGACGACTTTCATCTTCGCACTGCGAGACACATAACGTATACTATGAAGACAACTAATAATAACTAATAACAATATACATCTTCAAACATCTTGAATGTCTCATTTATTTACGATAAAAACAGGATAAAGTCATCTTGTACGAGTTAATGCATCAAGTATTTTTCCATTATCTTCTGTTTTAAGTGTTAATAAATAGAGTATTTTAAAAAGATTTTAGCAGGACTTAACTCATTCAACACTCCACATGTCTGCCTCATGTCGGACCACAATGCTCCTCTGTCCGACAGCCTTGTCGCCCAGAGAGAATAGAGCCATTATGGGACTCAACAAAGACTCTGAGGCCCGCGCTGTGACCTCTGAAGACGCCATACACGCCAAAAACCAAGATGGCGGAGAGCATCAAGGATACAGGAGGATCTTTAGTGTTTGCTTTCTGGGGGTTGCCAAGCAGGGGCTTCGGAGTGATGCAGGAAGGGATATCTGACAACAACATGGCTATCAATCCTTTGAGGCGCGACTCGTCCAATGTTTCCAAACGGAATTTTGGAGAATTCCCCCCCCCCTTGTTGCCAGGCAACTAAGTTGACAAAGCCTCAGCACACTGACCAGCAGAACTTGATTTATAGATAAGAACACAACTTCACTGTTCAGATGTAACAACACTGACGTTACTATAGCAAAAATTCAACATCTTCTGTTCTACTTCACATTGAAGGCAGAATTGGGCATTAACACGAGCCGCCATTTCAACCTTAGAACACGCATTTTAGAAAATAAAATAACCTCTAGAAGAGACGTAGAAAGAATCCTTATGTAAATTTGTGCAGCCCATTGTCTCCATTATACATTGTTTTGACTGTAAGAATTCTTCATAAAATATAATGTACTTCAAAGGTAATATGTTGAACTGATGGAAGATATGAGCTTTTATTTTAAACTCTTGAATGAGATTTCTCTCGGTACGATATCACCGTCCAGTCTTCAATAAATGTTTACACACCACAAGTCTTTAGAGTCCTTAAAGTGTTTAAAGTTGAATATTAAATGACAATTAAAACATGCAGTCACAACCAATGGAAATGGGTTTCTTCCAAGTAACCAATCATTTCTCAACTTAGTTTTACTCATGCCGCATCTTGTATTCTTTGTTGAGAAATAGTCAATTTAATTCCACCGCTTATCAACAATTTAAAAGTGAATCCTTGATCTAGTGAATTTGAACATAAAGTGACACAAAAGGAATTATAGAAAAATGCCCTTCAATTTAATTATTACCTTTACCTTGAGTCACTACCGCTAGTATGTGAACGAACAGTAAGTTAAGAGGAAATGCCAACACAACCATCAGGTCAAAACCTTAACATGTTTTGTTCATCTTTTGTCAGTCTGTGATTTCAACTAATGAGTTAACATATAATTAAATATAAATGTGTGTTTTGCTTTGCTGGATAAGACCACTGCATTAACAAGGATGTTTAAAATAATAAACAGTTAAAGTAATTTGATAATTTGATGAAATGAAACAATGCAACAATTTGTAGTTGTTAAAGAGACAATTCCAGAACAAAACATTTTGTTCACTCACATAAACACCTGAGCGTCTCTACCTACAAAGAAACAAAGCCAAATCACATGCAGAAAAACAAAACAATATGACGTTTCTAAGTAGATGGAGTCAATGTCAAACAGTGTTTTATTTGTGACAAAGTTGTCGTTACATGTTGTCAGTCAAAATGTGGTTTTAAAAGGTTTTTTTCAGTGGATGTATGAGAATTATAACTTTCCTTATTTCCTTTTCTTCAACATTTTAAACTTCAAAATAGATAACTTTAGGACCAACTTGATGACTTTTCTTATTCAATATTCCGAATACTTGAGTCTTTTATGAGGCAAAAATCTGGAGAATGTTGGAACATAAAATTAATAAACAAGCTCTGGATCTGGTTAAATAAGCAGCAGTTCAACTGAATTCCAGATCTCAGCTACGATTAGTCAATGTGATCCAAGAAAAATGAAGTTCCACTTGCGCAACGTTAATTGAAAACAAAGTAGAGAACAATATAGATTTTATTAATTATATAGAAGAAAAAAAAAAAAAGTTCTCTGCGAGGGCAGCCCTCCAGCAAGCAGTTTGACAGATACAAATCCACACAAAGCTATCAATTTATGCTAACAAATCCTTATGATAAATTATATTATGCTAGCATGACCACAGCAAACATGTGTGGGTTGAATCCTAACATTTCAAGATGACGCAATACATCTTCACCAATATGGTCTCTGTGTTCTCTTGGATCTGTAAATATTATTTATTTATTTGGAGTCGACCAACAAATGCAATGGTCATTTTTAAGCTCTCTTGAAGTGAATAACTTAAAAAGCTTCTCATCAATTCTCAACCCATCCAGTCAAAGGGGAAACGAGCCAACGAAAAAACAACGTAACACAAGCTCCGAGATAACTGGAATCTCAAAAGGAAACGATGGTCATTCTGATCAACACAGTGGGGGGGTGTCACTTTGGTTGCTCAGCTGCTGAGGGTCAGGCCCGACTTCTCTGCATAGCCACTTTGGGTGTGTTTGATCAGGGGGTGGGTCTGTGGGGGCTTAAGATTCTGCTGAAATTTTTCCACTGACTTGACAGCCCGGAGCAGCTGAGAAGTTTTCAAATCCTGCAGTATTCACCGGAATCTCTGGTCCAGTTGTGGCTGTAACTCACGGAGGAGGAGGAGGAGAGCGCTGACGTCTAGACGCCAGGGAACTGAAGACAGGATGGTGCGATCAATGAGAGGAGCGCTTGAATACTGCCGCTCAAAAATAACATCTGCTTTTACTCAGGAAGACGTTGAGCTAAAGATCATATGGACCATGACATGAATTTCCTCAGGAAGTGGAAGACCAGATGAGGAAGCAGAACGTCAGGAACTGACCCGTGTTTCGTGCCACGAGCAGGAACGTGAGCATCGCTCGAAATAATCATAGAAACTGTGAGCGCCGTAGAAAAAGAAACGTGGCGCTACACAATGAGGACTTGTTTGGAAAAACACATCCGAGTGAAATATGATTAAAATAAAGCCGATAATTCTGGATCTTCACCAACGTCACCGAGAGCGGCTGATCACGAGCAAAGCGAGGTCTTGCGTAACCAATAAACCTTTTGTTTAGTGCGCACAAACTGGTGAACTGCCCATGAATAATAAGCACCACAGAACTCCACATTAATAACTTAATAACTGACACATTTCTCAAGGCTTTCATGTTTCAGGAAAAAAATCCTAGCACTTTTAACAGACTTTGAATTCAAAATGACTCAATTTATCGGAAATATACTTCTTTTTGTGTTTTATTTGTACGTGTTGATAGCCATCTATAAAATCTGATGTAATGCCAAAAAAATCGAAAAAGGATGGAGGACGCTCTCATAAATAATCTTTAATCTCATTTTGCTGTTGAACCATTTTAGATCCTTGTTTTGATGGCAGACCACAAGATGTTTGGATTGGAACCATTTGTTTGGTGAAGTGTGTGTGTGCGTCTCAAATGCAACTTGAGCGTCATCATATTAAGAATGTGGAATTATTCTTCTTCCAACATAACATTGCGATGACTGGATATTTCCCAATAAACTGAACTCAAATCTAATAAAAAGAATCTTTGGAATGGCCCTGCATCCTTATAATGACCATCAAGCCATCAGTCTTATCTCTGCTCTATTCACCGGAGGAGATTAAAAGCTGTGGAAGACTTTAGTGCGAACAATAAGACCTTTCAGCGAATAATGTCAGATTGTGGAGAGCTACTTATAGAGAGGCATGAAATGAAACACAATGACGAGCCTCAGAAGAGAGTCACATGTCTATACTGCACTGCACATATGCTGCATTAACTCTTATTTGGAAGTGATGGGTTCAAGTAGAGCAAATATCACCATTTATTTTTTCATTATTCAATATTTATTATTTACATGGTTGTTAAAACGCCAGTTCTTGAAGCATGAGTAGGAAAAACTATAAAGAATTGTCGATTTTCTCATCGATTTGTTAAAATATTGCATTGACTTATTCAACAATGACTTAACAATAAAAAGGTTAGGTCAGAAATAGAAGTCCTCATTCCATCAACAAAAAATTAAAAACAAATATGATAACCAAGTAAACGGCGCTAAACTAGTGTGAAAAATATAACAAACCACTCTAAAAACAAATCAACAGTCCACTCTAAGATTATTTGGAGGGATACAAGGAAATTAATAATAATAATGCAAGGGCAAAACCAGTGATGTTTCAAAATGTGTGAATGAATATTTACAGAATATAAATATTTACTAAATATCCTGCATGTTATTTTAGACTCGTAAGCTCAGCGTTTTCTTATAAACAACTGGTCTAATCAGGGTTTACGCCAGAACAGTGGAGACCCTGAATCCCCCCCCCCTTAAATAAAAGTCGCCCGGCCCTAGGTGCGGGTACGTAGAACTTGTAACGTGTGCAAGTTCATGTGAGGTAGTTGATAAAGTCGACCTCCAGACCGAGCACAGCTCAAACCTCCTGTCCTCAGGCGGGTCCGTAGAAGATTCTTCTGCTGTCATTGTTGAGCAATCATATTTTCCCTTGGCTATTTTCACAGTGAATACACATAAGTGACAGGTTTAGAGCGATAATTTGCAACTCGATTTACTCTCCAGACGAGTCCAAACAAAGCAGCGGCTCAGGACCTACAACTGCTGCTGCGTGGACTCAGTGTTTCCACTGTTGCTCTATCATTTATCAGATTCAAGGTTAGCAAAAATTCGACCTCCAACGGGGATCTCACTCGCCCAGAATATCATGTCTATCATTTTCAATCCGACTCCAAACCTCCTGCGTCACACATGCAGTCTGTGTTTAACTTGCTAAAAATGGGATGCTTCTCTCAAAATGACCGGTTGTCAAGGTTTCTGGCTGCAGTGTAGCCAACACACACGCACAACACACACAAGTACAGTCCACTGTTCGACACAAAGTGTGGTTAATGCATCGTTGTCGGACGAGGAGGACGGTTCAAGTGCTACAACATAAGTTGTCTTGTCTTTTAAAAGTGTGGACGCTGTTGCTAGAACATGCAGAACAACCAGAGGCCTGAATCCTCAACACAAGGAGTGACAGAGGTTCAGAAAATACTAGACTGTCTGGAGTAACAATGTTTGATTGATAGTAACCATCAGTCAGACACCAACGCACTGAAACGACCATCAGATTCATTCTAACAAGATAGACGCTGCCGTTCTACTCCGAGTCTCTCCTGGATGATTGTGCTGCTCATCTCATAATGGAGAGTCTGAACAATACTCAGCTGAGACATGATCACTGGAGGCAAAAAGTATTTTTACACAAACTGTTACATTAACTAGTTGATTGCAAATAATGTTTGTTTCCAGACATTTCCATTGTCTGAATGAAGGATGGATATGATGAGGTAATGAATCCGATTGTGGATAATGAAATATGATATGTGTTATGCTGGCTTTGTAAATAACATAACTAACCCCCAGCAGAACCAGCGAAATATGTAGCATGTTCACACCATCCCCAAGAACTTTTACAGTGAAAATTGAAAAAAAAAACAACACACAAAACAGCTCAAGTCACGGTACATTAGTCATTAAACTAGTTTTAAGTTTATGTGTCATCACAAGTTAGTTTACTACAAAAATATTAAGGTACCCAAAACTACCCAGTGCTTTAACATGGGAAATTCTAATTAATCAAATCTAAAAAGTGATTTCAAGACAACGCAAACAAAACAGACGTCTAAATATAAGAAACAAAATACAACTTCATCATCACGTATAAGTTAGTAAGTAAGTAATTTGTATTTATATAGCGCTTCGTTTCACGTTAAAAAAAATAGGGTAAAAGTAGAATAGAAAGAAGACCAAGCGGTAGAGGCTGACTCGTTGTGGCAATACAGGAAGTGGCCGAAGACAAAGAAGAAGAGAGGCCATTGCTGACAGAACCAATGAGGAAGCAAACCAGACGCTGAATTATATTTGTCAAAGGTTATGTAGGTTTCGAAGCTAAATTGTTGAACTTCTGCATTATTTTTTACAACATGGTTAATGTTAAACTCTCTGATTAATACCAATAAAGAAACTATATTTGAATGTTTTGTCACGTTTGTTTTTCCTGTTCGATGGTTGTAAAAACACATCAACAACAGTAAGAAGGATTTAAAAAACAAAACAAAAAAACAATGTCCACGCTTGGTCACTAGATTTAGGTCAAGTGTAAACAACAAAGTAAAATCATTAACATAAATATCAATGCAGTCTTCACCAGACAGACAATCCTCACATGTGTTCCTGTGTCGGATTATCAGCATCACGTTGAATATATTACACCCTCCCTTCAACAGTGCTTTTGTTCTGACACGGCTCCCCTCAACATCCATTTAGACTTCCAACCAAAACTCATTCCTATTCAACATTGTGGCCTGGCTCTTAGAAGAAACAACTTTACCAGATGATTGCAGTTTTATTTTTTATTTCGTTCCCATTAGAGGAATGAAGTGATCAGAAAAGACTGTAAGGAGGCAGAAATGTTAAGCTTCTTCAGCTGTAAAGTGAAAGAAGCATTTCCTTCTGATTCATGTGAAAACAAAGAACAAATGTTCTTTCAATCGTCCACGCAAGGCTTGCCGGATATTAGGAAAATATGTGTTGATTAACTTCTTTTTTTTTTGCCGAATCCGCACTTCTGAATCCAAACAGTCTGTGGTAGAGGAGAGTATTTACAATTCAAATTTTTTTTTTTGAAGTCTGAAAAAAATATATATAATATGATCCTGAACTAAAAATAA
Source organism: Callionymus lyra (assembly GCF_982586985.1). Classification (NCBI taxonomy): domain Eukaryota; kingdom Metazoa; phylum Chordata; class Actinopteri; order Syngnathiformes; family Callionymidae; genus Callionymus; species Callionymus lyra. The sequence goes on from NC_141827.1 coordinate 27,823,012, forward strand.
AGCTTTTTCCTCATTAACACAATTCCTATATAAAAGCAAACTGGTATATAGAATTAGATTTCCATCCCAAGCTCTTTTTTGGCTATTTCTTTTCATTTTCATTAATAGGTATTTAATTTTGATTTCTTATGAGACAAAGGCACTAACTTCCAAACCTTTATCGAAAACCAGAATTTTGACATTTTAGCAAAGCTTCTGCCTCACTTGCACCATCAGTTGTGTTTTTTTTTATCTCAAAAAACTCTAAACATCCAAAGAGTCGCTCTTCTGATAGTATTGAGAGTGAATGAAGCAGCCAAGCAGTGAATCAGCGGGGGATAAGAAGTAACATATAAAAGCGTCAGTTATCCAAATGTGTCAAAATTTTCCTTATTTTGAGTCTGTGCCTTCTTTTAAAAACACACTTTTACAGACTGGCTTTTGTGTGACGTCGCCCTTTTAACCCTTAACCCGTGTGTTCATCAATGGGTTTTTACTCCCCTTTATTTTCAGTGTTTTATCATTTTATTGAATCATGTTTTCCTTAAAAGGAACACGTGTCGTTTTATCTTGTTTTATTACTGTAATGTTTTAATGGCTCGTGTCATTTCTAACTGTATTTGTTTGCTTTTATGTAAATCACTTTGTAACTACAGTTTAAAAAGTGCTATATAAATGAAATTATTATTATTATTTTCAGACAAAAAGATGTATTATCAAGTTTAGTGGTTGTAACAACACAAGGAATCAACACTTTTCAGAATCTAATTTTATCAGTTCATTGTTGCACCCCTAGAATGAATGTCAACCACATTGAAAGCACGACAAGACTACATTTCAAAGAAGCCACTTGCTAAGCAACTGTTCCATTTCCCAAGACACTCTTGTCGGCAAAAGCCAGGGTTTTACAGTTGGCAGAATTCCAAGGAAACCAAAATAGCTTCCTCAGATCACCTCAACCTACAAATACTTCAAATTGACAACATTGTTTTCCACCTTCAAAATGCTCAACGTTAATTGTCCCTTCACAATTACGCCTCAATAAAAACATGCCTCCAGGTTCATCCCGGTCACATTTCGGGAAGGATAGTCCGAGTTTGAAGGGAAAAAAAAAAGCAGAAGTAGTGATTTCGACCTTCAAATCAGAGCGTGTGCTGTAAAATGGGAAGTTGAACATTGTTGGTGAGTCAGCTGCTCAGAACTTTCTAGCAAACAAGTCTTAACGGAAAGCAGATTTTTATCGTTAGACTTTCATCAGACTTTCCTGACACGTCATCTTGTTATTCTTCCACGGAATACGTCTGCCTATACCTGGATCCCGACGACAGACATGTGCCTTGTAATTAGAAGCTGCTGTGAGCGGGGACAGATCGAGAAGGAGTTCCTCTCTGGGTTTTCAAAGAGGCCAGAACCATCTGGCACAGAGTTGCTGGAGTCGGTCATGTAGTTGTCAGGGGGGGACTTAGGGCGGTGTAACTACAGACTACAGTCATGGGTAGGGACCTAAAGGATGTCATCACGCAACCCCCTAAAATCAGAAGGCGCTCCCAAGTCCTGGATCACTGAGCAGAACCGCAGGAACCAGGCTGGGTTAACCTTAGCGACGTGGCCCCTTAAAGGGATAGTTCATCCAAATTTCGAATTTCATTCATTTTCTACCATTCATCCATTTCTTTTGGATGGTCGGGGCTCAAATTTCTTCGCCCCAAAATACACAAAAGTACCTCCATAAACCGTGACATTAAAAGCTGTTCCCAAACATTTAATAACTATATTTTTAGCTTGTTTATAGTCATAAGTTCTTTGTCTTTGTCTTTAGACTTAGATTGTGTCATCTTGTTCTTCCTCTTTATGTTCTTCTTACTTTATTTTTTATGTATTATTTTTTATTGTTTATGAAAAATTGCTGGCTATTGGTAAAAAACAATTTCCCAAGGGAGACCTCCTGAGGGATCAATAAAGTTTTACCTTACCTTACCTTACCTTACCTTATAACTACTCAGTTCACAGCTTTGAAAATTTCACTCATTTTCTAGTCACCCTCATGTCGACCAAGGGTTGGGATTATTAAGTAATCTGATACTTTTTAGAGTTGTAGGAGAAAAATCTATGTCATCATTTAACAATTTATGTTCTTCATCCAAAAAGACATCTAAAAAATCCAAATACCCTTTTACTGCTTGTCTATAACATCCCTCTAGTATTGAAGTCTAAACTTGATAGATTGTTCAGAATAAAAATAAAATAAAGTCAACATGTTTAGCTTGTTTTAGACTAAGACACTTGCAAATGTGTTTCAATAAGGAAAGGCTTCAAGCAACAGTTGAGAAACTGGGATGTCCCGCAACAAACAGGCTTGAAATAAACCAACCTATTTTTATTTCGATGATTTTAAGTGTCTTTTTGGGTAGAAGATGAAGACTAAGACAACTGAGCTCCGGTCGCTACATTAAAATGAACAAACATTTTTGTCTACAACTCACTCTTAGTCGACATGAGGGGGAGTAGAAAACAAGTCAAATTTTAATTTATCATTTTAAATTAGAAGAATAAAGTCTCTAAAAGTTTACAAACTTCTTTTTTTTTTAAATATTTGACAAAGAAGTTGAGATTGAAGCCTCTTTACAAAAATGAAAACTAAAACACACATTACTAGTTAACACTCTTGTGCCAACACAACAAAACCGACAGACAACAAATAGAAGCACATTGTAGGAAGAGGTTGATGAATTCTCTTCTCCTTCAACCACTGCTGCACAACCAATGATCCACAAAGACCTGAATGATGGTTGAGGTCCAAGTGAGCTCCAGTGAACACCAAAGACCTCTTTTCTCATGAATCACTGGAGTGTTTGTGCTCCACACATGAAAGAAGACCACTATTGTGTTCCTCTCAGATGCGAGGGCGACAACTTCCAGCCGTGAAACACAATGAAAAAAGATCATTAAACATGATTTTTTCAAGTGAAAACTCACCGATAAGTGTGAAGGTTGATCCGTGGAAACCTCTCCGTGACTAGCAGCCTGTCAAACGGGAAAAACAGCCTCCAGTCACAGGACCGCGAGGTTCCAGAGGGGAAACAAAACCGGTTCCTCCAAACTTCTCTGCGGCTCTTTTCAGATCAAGACTGTAAACATACGCCGAGAACAACGGCATCGCTTGCGGTCCACGTTTTGTTTTCACTTCCAGGCGCTCACTCTCAAGTTTTTACCCCCAACTACACGCACACGTTTCGGGGCTGAAGCTTCGCAAAAAAAAAAAAAAAAAGGCCCGGCGGTTCCTCCTTCACTCCGCCTCACTCTCTCTGTCAGGGCAGGCAGGGAGGGAGGCTTTGACAAAAGGAGGAAAAAAAAAAAGTTTTTTCCCTCCGAGGCAAACCCCTCTCTGACTCCATCTGCCAGCAGCGGGACGGTTGGTGGGTGGAGAGGGAGGGGGGAGGAGGAGGAGGAGGAGCGGAGTTTCCAAGGACCCGTGGCCATGTTTGGGCTAACATTAGCAGGCTAATGCTAGCACCAGGCTAATGCTAACATGTATGTTTTTTTTGAGTGGAAAAATAATTAAATAGTAGTAAAAAGTTAAAATTGACAAATAAATATTTAATATAAAAAAAGTCCAAGTCAAGAAGGGTTGCCATTTAAATGGGAAAATTCCAGTAAATGGCGTCTTCACTTTTCTTCTGTTATTTTTTTTATGCATTATATATTTTATTAATATTTACATGTGTATCTTCCCGTGAACGAATTCCTTAAGGAGTCACAGAACACCAAAAATAAATCTCAGCATATATTGTTAATATGAACTTGGAGGGAAAAAAAAGGGCTTTTTCATTTTGGTTTCTGAGTTATTTTACACTGCATTGATTAAAATAATTAAAAGGATGTGATTATTCAGTCAAAACTGTGTCAATAATAGAAAACATAATTATATATTAAAAGGCTTTGCTGATAACAACAATGTACAGTTTTTAATAGCACTTTACACTAAATATTATTATTATTAAATATAATAAATATTTCTCTTGTTAAAATGAAGTTCATACAATCGAACCAACAAGTTTTAAAAAAAAAGCAAAAATAAAAAATGTCAGAAAAAGTGTCCTTTACATTCATATGCTGTGCAAGTCACTAACTCTTCACCATATGGATTAAGAAACAAACAGTTATTCAATCAAACATCAACTCAATAACAGAACAAATCATTAATAAGTTTATGGATAATCTAAAAATGCTTTAATTTTATGATGTAAGCTTAATAATAATAATACAGTTTATTTGTAGAAACATTTAACCAGTTCAAATCTCACCTTAAAATATCTGTTTAGAATTGCCTTTCATTTTCTAAACCTTTTCTGCCAGTTTATCAACTTTTGATTCTTCCGCTTTTAATGTCTTAATGTGTTTTAATTATGTTTAAAAGCAGTATAAATGAATTATCTTAAAAATACTATTATATTAAAGTTTACACAATCAAACTAAGTTGTAGTCAAAATATAGTCATGTATTTATAATTAATTGTATTTATAGAGTTATTAAGAGCTATATTTGGGCAGTACCATGAACTTTTGTCAATTTGGTATCTATGGAGGTACATTTGTTTTTTTTAATTATTCAAACAAAAAAGTTGCTTCAATAAAAAAGTGGTTTCAATCAAATATATATATATATATATATATATATATACAGTTGGGCAAAAAAGTATTTAGTCAGCCACCGATTGTGCAAGTTCTCCCACTTAAAATGATGACAGATGTCTGTAATTTTCATCATAGGTACACTTCAACTGTGAGAGACAGAAAATCTCAGGAATCCACATTGTAGGATTTTTAAAGAATTTATTTGTAAATTATGGTGGAAAATAAGTATTTGGTCACTTCAAACAAGGAAGATCTCTGGCTCTCACAGACCTGTAACTTCTTCTTTAAGAAGCTCTTCTGTCCTCCACTCCTTACCTGTATTAATGGCACCTGTTTGAAGTCGTTATCTGTATAAAAGACACCTGTCCACAGCCTCAAACAGTCAGACTCCAAACTCCACTATGGCCAAGACCAAAGAGCTGTCGAAGGACACCAGGAAAAGAATTGTAGACCTGCACCAGACTGGGAAGAGTGAATCTACAATAGGCAAGCAGCTTTGTGTGAAAAAATCAACTGTGGGAGCAATTATCAGAAAATGGAAGACATACAAGACCACTGATAATCTCCCTCGATCTGGGGCTCCACGCAAGATCTCATCCCGTGGGGTCAAAATGATCATGAGAACGGTGAGCAACAATCCCAGAACCACACGGGGGGACCTGGTGAATGACCTGCAGAGAGCTGGGACCAAAGTAACAAAGGTTACCATCAGTAACACACTACAACGACAGGGAATCAAATCCTGCAGTGCCAGACGTGTCCCCCTGCTTAAGCCAGTGCATGTCCAGGCCCGTCTGAAGTTTGCCAGAGGGCACATGGATGATACAGCAGAGGATTGGGAGAATGTCATGTGGTCAGATGAAACCAAAGTATAACTTTTTGGTATAAACTCAACTCGTCGTGTTTGGAGGATGAAGAATACTGAGTTGCATCCCAAGAACACCATACCTACTGTGAAGCATGGGGGTGGAAACATCATGCTTTGGGGCTGTTTTTCTGCTAAGGGGACAGGACGACTGATCCGTGTTAAGGAAAGAATGAATGGGGCCATGTATCGTGAGATTTTGAGCCAAACCTCCTTCCATCAGTGAGAGCTTTGAAGATGAAACGTGGCTGGGTCTTCCAGCATGACAATGATCCCAAACACACCGCCCGGGCAACGAAGGAGTGGCTCCGTAAGAAGCATTTGAAAGTCCTGGAGTGGCCTAGCCAGTCTCCAGATCTCAACCCCATAGAAAATCTGTGGAGAGAGTTGACAATCTGTGTTGCTCGGCGACAGCCCCAAAACATCACTGCTCTCGAGAAGATCTGCATGGAGGAATGGGCCAAAATACCAGCTACTGTGTGTGCAAACCTGGTAAAGACCTATAGTAATCGTTTGACCTCTGTTATTGCCAACAAAGGTTATATTACAAAGTATTGAGTTGAATTTTTGTTATTGACCAAATACTTATTTTCCACCATAATTTACAAATAAATTCTTTAACAATTCTACAATGTGAATTCCTGGATTTTTTTTCACATTCTGTCTCTCACATTTGAAGTGTACCTATGATGAAAATTACAGACCTGTCATTAATTTAAGTGGGAGAACTTGCACAATTGGCGGCTGACTAAATACTTTTTTGCCCCACTGTGTGTGTATATATATATATATATATATATATATATTTTTTTTTTTTAAGTCATCCCTTGGTGTCATCCTTATTATGGGTGGAACAATTGTGTCTTAATCGATTCCAAATCAATCAAAGTAGCTTTTTAATTATATATTTAGATTGAATAATTAAGAATTAAATCTGCCTCCAAAGTAACAATGAACTCAGAACCTAATGATCTACTTTATTTCCACACACATACTTGACTAATAATAATGCCACATTAATACAAACATATGACACTGCAGGGTCTCACCTTGCTCAAGGATGCTCTACGTGGGAATCGGTTGCTCTCCACTTTCCCAAATCCCTTTTTGTCTTCTAATGAATAATAATATTAAACGAGACCTTGTCAACAGACCCAGAGCTGACAGTTAAATAATCAACTGCAAAAATTTAAACAGAGACTATGATAGTCTCGTTCAAGTGCAGTGAGATAGTTCACCCTAACGCTCCTCTTTGGACATTGAAAACAGGGTTAAAATATATATAATTCACTACAGTTTTAACTTGCAAATATTACTTTACAAACTTGTTAGGCCCCAATTACCTAACATACCTTTCACTTTGAAAGCATCGTTAACTATAGTGTTAATTTAGAGCAACTTCTGATTTGAAGCTCAAAATAATCTTAACATTTTTACAAACATACGGTACGGACTAATAAACCAGATCCAGTGGTTATGGCTATGGTTGGATCCTTAACTTAATCATTATGATATATAAAGATGTAAAATGTGTTCATTTCTATTACTATACCTTCACTTCCTTTGGAAAAATACTATTTATTTTATTAATTAATTGAACTGATACTAAGTGTTTCTAATCAATTACACGTTTTTAATCCTTCCTTTTAAGTCCTTCTCTTAGTGATAATATTCGAAAATAAAAACATCAAAGACCAAAGCTCTCACAGAGAATCATTTGAGTAACAAATTCATCTGCATAAACATGCAAACTAAACATGTAACGACCAGACACCAGCATGTGGAGAACAAGTGTGGGAACAGACTTTAGTGCAAGAATGGAGCCTCAGTATTGGCAAACAAAAGCATGTTTACAAAGAGTGGGTAATGTCAAGAGTTGTGAACACGAAACAGTTGATTTCGATTGACAGTCTTAGCCTTTGCTTTCAATCTAAAGATGAAGTTAGAAAGTTTAATGAATGCCATCAAAGATGTGCTCCTCGGATGTACACACTCCACCCACCTCCAGGTGTTTGTTCTTCTCTTCTTGATGCAAAGAATAATGAGTTATCCTGGTTTATATAACATGCAGTTGAAAGTGGACTTCATAGGCCTGTTCAAAGGAAGTGATATAAGCGTCAAATGCAAACCTCCCTCTTCTGAGCTCACATGCTGGGTGTGCGATGGGGGGGGCAGAGCAGATGCAGCGACAGGAAGTCACTAACATAGACCAGATGTGCAGGACAGAAGAGCCCCCTCCAACACAGCTGGAACATCTACATTCAAAGACTGTAGATCCCCGTTGTGTCCACCATCTTTAATAAGAACATTAAACACAAATCTTAAAGGTTTGAGTCATTAGAAACAAACCCGAGTTAAATTATTTATAGTGATGGATCTCTCAGCGTTAGCACGCCCCCTATAGTTTAGATAAAGAAGTTCAGACGCATAAACAAGTTGAAGTTGAATTATTGTTTTATTTATATATCCAAAACTACTTAGGTAACATCTTCAACAAGGTTTATTAAAACACACCATAAGATTACATATGGTGACCAGTTTATGAAAAGCATCAGTCTGCACAAACCACTAAAAACCAGAACAATGAGACGTCAAGCATCCAGGGGTGTCTTTACAAGGGTTGGATCTCGACGTCAAGATGCAAACAGAACGTAAGAAAGTCCGCACATACTAATATCAACAGGCCTTAATCCTCGTCTTCCTCTTCGGCAATGATGGCAGCTTTCCTTCTGCGCTTAGACGGAGCGGATATCTCCTCCTTGTCCGAGTCTTCATGTCCGTCCAACTCCATCGCAGATCCAGACACGTTTGCTGTAAAACCATCAAGTTGAAGAGGCAGAATCACGCCTGTGTCTGAACACTGGAGCAGAAAACGACTAAAAATAACAAACCTTCCTCCTCTTTCTTCTCATTTGCTTTAACCACCTCTTCTTCATCACCATCATCATCTTCCAACACTCTGCTTCGTTTTGATTTCTTTTTATTAATCCTAGAACAAATACATTGAGATTCAGATTCAAACCATCAAATTCACAGAAAGATTTTACGATTACCTTTTTGTAGCTTTTTTGTCTGATGGACTCTCCTCTTCAATTGGTGCTAAACCACAAATAAAGTCATTTAGAAATCGAGTAGCTAAAAACTTAACATTTGATTATTACATCTATTAGTCTATTTGATAGGACTAATTGCCATAATTTCCTCTCCATCTAAGCTGAAGAAACCCCCAAAATGAATCAGGTTTGTAGACATTTGTACACACAGATGCTGTCACGTTGGCAGAAAGACATTTGAAGTTTGTTGAAAAACACCTTAGAGGTCATAAAAAAAGAAAAATAAATCAAGTTTCGGTCCTGTTTTCTTTCATTTGTTGGACAGAGTGGTCACCATCCTTCAATTATTTATATGTTTCAAATTAAAAAACAAGTCCTATAGAGCTCTGAATTTCTTAAAGTTCAAGCAGCAATACATCCGTTTTCTGGCTCCCCCTAGCTGTGAATTGTTTGTTTTGAGTGGAATTAAAGGGTCTTGTTTCAGCCAAAGCTCGGTGGGAAACCTGTTCACTCACCTGGATCCTCTGAGGTGTGGTGCTTCCTCTTGCGTGACAGCAGCAGCTCTTTCATGGCTTTTGTTCTTTCTTTACTTGACTTCTTCTTCCCTTTCTTCTCCTCCTCCTCCTCCTCCTTCTTTTTCTTCTTTTCCTCCTCTTCCTTCTTTTTCTCATCCTTTTTCTTCTTCTTCTCATCCTTCTTTTTCTTCTTCTCCACCTTCTTTTTCTCCTCCTCCACCTTCTTTTTCTCCTCCTCCTCTTCATTGGAACCATTGTGTTCCTCAAGAACCAGAGCACTTTCATTACCTTCTCTTAGATGGAGAGAAGCAGCAGCACTTCGTAGCTGGGATGAGCTCAGCTTCTCCGAGATCCTCCAAAATGACTCCTAATCACAAGTACAATAAGATATAGAAACTGAATTGTATATACTGTTACATGAAGTGGTCAGATTTAAAAAGCACACAATACCTGCTCATTTGCAGGTGCTCTTAATCTGAGTTTACGTAATAGTTTCTGGAAGGTCTTGTGCTCCATGGCGTCCTCGTTTGGCTCAGAGAAAGGAACAAGTGGAACCGGCTGGGACAAGCCTGGAAATGGACAAAGTTTATACCACGATATATCAACACACAAATGTATTGATGGTCCAAATAACATCGAATACGCAAAAGAAAAAGAGAGTGTGCAAACCGTCAGCGTCGCGGTCATCTGCTGTTCTATTAAGACAACGTTGCAGCCACTCGAGGGGTCCAGACATGCCTGTAAGCAAGAATACATCCGTGACGCTGAGATGAAGCCTCAGTGAGACTTTTTAAAATCTTAATAATTTGGCATTACTGACATCTGCTGGACATTTGACACTGTTTCACTATGCAGCTCTTTTATTGCATACACAATAAAACCAAAAAGAAGAATCATGTGACAAAAGTTTTTTTGTCTTGTTAAATTCTAAGACGGAATCAGGTCTTGATGCAAGTCTTACTCTAGACACACCAACTTTACTTGACGCCATTTCATTTATTCTTTTGACTGGAGCTTGAGAGTTTTCAGGGGCGACATGTTTACATTTATCGATATACTTAACTGCACCTTATTGATTTAAAACGAATTCAAAGTCATGTGGTCTGTAAATTCTGCAACACTAGAGTCAAGTACTCTACAATACTACAAGTATATCTTTGTTACTACAGTATCACAATATATTGTATCATTGTGCCTGTATCTTGATGATTCATATCACCAGATTCTTGACAATACCTGATCGATGGAATATATTTTTTACGATAAACAATAGTTTATCTAAATATATTTGAGAACAATAAAATGATAAATAATATAGTTTCCAACTTCTGCTAAGTTTTATAATATCCATGTGCAAGTTTTCCTATGTATTTAGCGTCTTTTCTACTGCCTCTCACAACATTGCCAGTACAAAATGTGTCCCTCTGGACTATGTGTACATGTAAACATTGCATATTTGTTGTTGTGTGTCTTGTGCGTCTCACCTGCTTCATGCAGACTGGACACCAGGCTGCCAACGTCAGCTCTGACCACAGGGGACGGCTTAGTCTGACTCTTCCTTCGTCCTTCACTAGACCTCCCTGGCTCCTCATGATCTTCTTCTTCTGCGTCACTCTCGTCAGATTCCTCCTCTTCATCATTTTCATCATCATCTTCTTCTTCTCGCTCCACAAGATCATCAGGGAATTCTTGGGATAATCCAGCCAGGAAGTCTTCTTCAGTCTGAGACCACATGAAAAAGGTGTTGATTTAGATCCAAGTGAAGCTGTAAAAGGGTCAACATTAGTACCATCGCTGCCCCGGAGCTCTTCCCCTGAGCACCGCGGCGACTCTTCTTATAAAGCTGTCGTCTCTCGGACACCAACCCCATGCTGAGCAGTTTGTCTACCAAGCGTGCCTTGGAGCGCTTGGCGGTGATTTTCTTCATGATGTTACCAAGAACATCTAAGAAAGAACATCCGTTAAAAAGAATCCAGTGAGGTCATCGTCTACGGTTACGAAGGCGCGTTCACCATCGGACTCTTGGAATTCTTCGAAGAGCATCTGAAGCTCTTCTTCCTGCTCCTCTGTCCACAGAACGATGCGGGTTCCCTTCCTGTGATGTCAAGAGTCAGTCGACAGGTTCACACTCAGGCAGGAATTATTCAGTTTACGCACTTTGGTTTCTTCAGCTCTTTGGAATTCTCCACCAGGCCCATGTGCACCAGCTGGATCACGACTTGCCGCCGGTTTCTGTTGCCGAGTAAAGGAAGCAGAGTCTCCACGATGTCTGGATCTAGAACAGATAGTGTATCATGTTTAGATGAATGTGAATTAATACAAGGCATCTCATCATTAGCTACAACAAGACAAAGACTGACCATTAGAGTGTCGGTGCTCTACGTACAGTCTACGCAGCTCCTCTTCTTCCTCTTCAGTCCATGAAGGTTTCGTCTGCTTGCTGATATTTTAGAGATTAAAACTTCAAATTCAACAGCGAATATGAAACACAAACCCCTCTGTGAAGTAGCCTTCCGTCATCTCTCGCACAGCGCCGACGTTCTTCCAGAACAGAAGCTCAACATAAGCCTTGTTGTTCGTTGCCGTCAACTTGAAGAATCGTCCGAGAACGAACTTGATGAAGGTGAGCAGCTCCTGTGATGAAGAGGACGGTCGACTCAAAAGTACTACGACTGACAATGTGAAGATTGACAGATGGCGACCTGGTAGACGGAGGCTGCAGGGTCATTCAAGATCCTGTTGAAGAGATGGAAAACTGACAGCTGGTAGAGTAGAGGGTCCATTTTAAGGTCCACAGCCACGCGGTGCAGCATCCGAGCGATGCAGTGGTTTGTGTGAGGAGAGTTTTTGGAATAGGTCTTCAGTAGCAGGACGTATGGACGCACAATCGCCGGGTTGGCGAATCTAAAAAGATGCAAAAAAAGAAAATGGTTACCCACAAATATCGAATATATAGTATGGTCCGGGGCCCACATACGGCCCTTTGACTTAATTAATTAACCCTCGTAAGCAGAGAATTACAAATATTGAGTTAAAAAAAAGGTTGTAGATAAAGACAACCATTATTTTTATTCATTATTGTGTTTTATTTTAATTTATTATTTAACATTTTATTATTTATTATAAATATTTCTATATATATTTTGTCATCATTGTATTTATTATTATTTTCAATATGTGTACTATATATCCTAATATAATGTGTAAGCATGTTTAATCTTTTTCTTTCTTGAACTGCTGAAACAACCAAATTTCCCCAATGTGGGAAAAATAAAAAGGTACATTAATTCAAAAATAAAAACGAATCAATTATTTGGTAAACTTATTCACATCCAGTAGCAACGGAGGTTCCATGAAATGTTATTAGACTTCTCTGACGCCAGGGGAGCCAGAATGATTTATCTATGTAACATTATAATTGAAAGTTTTTGCAACACTTCTTGAGATAAAATAAAACTCAAATAACAATCTTATTTTTTTTTAATATAACTTTTGATACTTTTCTCATCAAATGAAAGTTCTCAGTTTCGTCAGGTTGATAATAATCTTCTTACCTTTTAATGAAGTCCAAAAAGTTGAATTCGGTTTCAGAAACCTGGACTGACTCCAGTTCCTCTTCCTCCATTGCTCCTGCTTCCTCCTCCTCCTCCGGATCTTCAGCTTCAGGTTGAGTTGACCCTGAATTGATTGTCAAAATATTCATACATCTCTTTTTCAACTGCCAAGTATTTTATGCAACAAATAAAACTGTGTCAAAAGCATGTTGGCAGATTTCACACTTGATGTTTGCACAAGCGTATTGTTCTTTTTGTATTTTAATTACAACAATAATGTAAGTTTGTTGAATATGTTAAAATGATTTCTGAGGTCAACAGCATTTCTAGACTTTAAAAGGGTGAAAGCATGTTTACTTGGCAGGTCTGCATGAAGAATCTGTTTGAGAAGTTCCAGTTCTTCTTCAGGTTCCACGTCTACGGAGCCAAACACGTCTCCCTCCGGCCAAACCTCCCTGAGAAAGTAAACCAACCATATTTAGGAAAGTTTTTATGCAGGAAGAATGTTTGACAAGATTCTCCGCAAACCTAGCAGCTCTCAGAAGAGCCAGAGCTTCTGGTCCTAGTCGTGCCAGCAGCACGTCCTGCACTCGCACCATGGCCTCCGTCCTCTGATCCTCCAGAGGAGTTTCAGATGCAGCATCGAAAGGCACAATACTCTCTGTCAAAGACTCTGACAGCTGCAGAAACCGGTCGAAAATGTCAGAAACACAATCATCAGGGGGGTCATGATTCCTCTTTAAAGTTACACGATATTCAACATTACAAACTACAGTATAGATTGATTAACTAATGTGGTCTTTATCCATAATTTGCTAGAGGGTGTCATGTCAAAATCAGTGGTCGGGGGAAGTTAACGATAAAATGAGTGGCTCGATTCGCTGTTTTTAAACAAAAGAAAGCTCTCAAGTCCAAATACCTGGAAGAAATGAGAATTAAAGTGAAGGTAAGAAAATATTTTTATATAATTTATAATGTGTGATAACAGGAAACCCTTCAGTTAACTTCAATGTATTTGGAAATGTAAAAATGACACCAAGCAAATTAAGAAATACATTTTTCAACTCACAATGTTTTGTCTCTCATAAATAGGAAAACTTGAGCTTTTGTCATTTAGATATCTCTTTATTTACCAGTATAATGGTCGTAAACTTTATATAAACAACATTTTGATATCTTTGGACTCTACCTAAGAGTAACAGAATTTGAAAAATAAATCAAATAAAAATATGGGATTTAATTTTTTCTCAGATGGACCAGCCACACCTGGAGTAAGTATAAAGATGTCGCATAAATTGTCCAAACACGTTTCAAACTGACCTTGAAGCCCGTTGACTTCAGCTCCTCAGCCAAAACCGTCCAAATCTCCTCCACAGCTTCTGGACTTAACTTTGGTGTCTTTTTACCAGCCCGAGACTTTCTCTTCTTCACTCGCTTTTTCTGTTAAAAAAAACCCACCGCCATCAGTGATCCACGTTAAAATCCAATCCAAACCAGTGAGAAAGAGACCTGGACGATCAGACTCCTGCGACCTTTACAGAAACGCTCCAACATGCGCAGGAACAGATGAGTGGACTCCACCAGGTCTTTGAGGTAAGAGTGAGGCTGTTTGGTTTCGTCGTACTTCCTCAGCAGAGTCACAAATATCTCTCTGTACTCCATCATGTAGAAGATGTTACCTTGAAAACATACACTTAGCATATCAAACCAAACAAACAGTAAACTATAATATACATATTGAAATCATGTGATGACTGAGGATGAGAGGATACAGTCAACTCCAGCAGCTTATAAAGCTTATGTTTGGACACATTTAGGTTTCAAAACAAATTAAAGGAATTATAAAAACATCAGAGTCAAGTTCTTGTTACAAATGTATTGTTGTTACTACAGTATCACAATATATGCCCTGTGTCATCATATGTACATATCCTCAGATTATTGCTAATACAGATCTGAATATTTATTAATTTACAAATAACCTTTTACTTTTACTATTTACATGTCATTGCCATTCCTTTTTGCCTGAACAATACTTACTTTTTTTCAATTTTTGTTTATTGGTCTTAGCATAGATCCATATATTTTTCCCTCAATAAAAAAAAAAAACACTCACTTTTAATGACGTGAGAACTCTGACGGATGTTTTCATCCTGAGAATGATCCATCTCGTTCACAGTTAACAACAGCTCCTGATATGCTTTGAGAGCCAGATGCATCCTGAAATGAGTACAGTAATATTTGCATAAAAACAGAGGGAAAACTGTTTGATTTTAGTTTAAAATTTGCTTTATTAGATGCATTATTGTAGTGGATGTATATAAAACAATAATTTTGTATGCCCAAATAATTGTGAAAAACTTTTACTGAAACAGATAGGACACAATGAGATAAATTTAATAATAAAAACAATAATTCAATGTATTGTTACAATATAATTATTTCAGCAACTTGTACTTGGGCGTCTTCTCACCTGCGGGACCAGGACGTGGCCTCTTTGCGCTCCGTGAGTATCATCTCGTAGTAGTTGGTGATGTTTCGCTCGATGAAATGAAACGCACGGATGGACATGGTTTCAGAGACCAAGTCAGCACGGAAGCCGTTCCCACGGTTGAAGGCCATGAAGAAGCTGAGAGCCCAAAGATAGTAGGTCTCGTCGTGTTGCTCGCTCTGCTCCCGGATCAAACTTTCCTAAGGAGTTGTAAACCGTTCTGTTAACGCGGCGATTGAAATTCACTTCATAAGCATTCATTTAATCATTCAATCATTCATCAAGCCTGACTTTGAGGCGCTCCTTAACCAATAGGTCCTGGGTCTGATTCATTTATGAGCCACCTCCACTACTTTTTCTCAAGGTTGAGGAGCAACAGTTTTTTTTTCTTTTTATGCCTTTCAAGAATAAACATCTGAGCACATTTCTTTTTTAATGATATTCTATAACTTTGTATTGCTTTTGATTGTTCAAGCGCTTTGTGACCCTGGTCTAGAAACAACTGTTAACTACTTTAAATGGAGGGGCATTATAAAGTTTGATTTCAAATTTGAAAGAAGAGAAAGATGTACCATCATTGCAAACAAATTTAAAAAATATATTGAATTATTTCAAGACTACATATACCAGATTTTAATCTACTTATCCAGGTAAATCAAGATAACAACTTTTGAACCAGCTAATAATGTCATAAAATTGTGTCTAATTATTTTCTTAAAACTGACTAACACAGAGAGTATCATGGCTTCACTCACCTTGACGAGATACATGAGTCGATTATAACAGTTTTCCAGAAAGTCCGCACAAAACTCCCGAAGGAAAAGTCGAACATTCAAGGCCGAGCGACGTTTGTCGTTACATTCCTGCATCCGACGATTCCTTTTGGGAACTCGTCTCACTGCTTTGTCCATGTCGTGTGTATAGTTTTTAAACTACAAAATATAAGAGGAAAGATGTGATTAATTCCAGTCATAAAACTTAAATAAAACTTATTTTAGTGAATAGGTCTTACTCACATTATGAATGTTCTTGTGATAAATCACATCCTTGTCAGCGATTGACTTGAGACCTTGAACAACAAAGGACCCCCCGAAGCGAGAGTGTCTGAAAGATATAATATATAAGGGAGGTTCTGGTATCACCTTATAAAAAGGTATATGTATGAGTGTTTTGGTTCTTTTAAGATAAACGATTATTTTGGCTTATTTTCATTTTTCAAGTTAAAGTAAGTGTTTATAATATGAAATATTAGACAATGTGTTTTTCATTTGATGCAATTTAATTTAAATTGTGAAATATATGAAATTAGCAACGCTTTTTTCTTAGTTTTCAATTAAATTAATTTAAAAAATAAGACAGAATAAAATGTATATAAATAAAAAGGTTTATTTTATGGTCTCCTTTTATTCATTTCAACAGTCAACCATCACAGTTTATAACGTGACATGAATATATTTTTTATAAATGAGTCTCTTATTTAAATTATTTTGCATACTTGTATTTTAGAGAACAATTTTTATTACGCAAAATGAAAGTGAAACTGTGTATTGGTTTTACTGACGTTTATTTTTGTCATAATCCGTCCAAAAAAAAGAAAAGTTTCTTGATTTAATTTTAAACTTATCTTGATTAAATGAAACTATTTGCAGACATTAAATGTGTGTATGGTTACTAAAGTCAATCACTCACCTGGTTCCTCTTTGAAACGTGCGTGAACGTCTCTCGGCCTGCTCCTTCTGCCTCAGAGCTTCAAGCTCGTGAGCATCTTTCAGTTTTTCCTCGGCCGAGCGAGGTTGTCCAGCGCTCACCAGTGCATCGGGGGTCTGCAGATCATCATCACATTACTGAGGAGATTCTTTAGAACATCTATAACAATGTTTGGGTCTAACCTGGTCTCTGAACATGAGAGAGATGATCTCCAGAACGTGCAAACTCCACTGCTGCTCGCTTTGAGCAGAGGCCAAAAACTTGATCAGGTCATCGAAGCCGCTCATGTGAATGGCCCACAGCACTCTGTCATGTATGCTGGCATCGTCGTCCACTTTCTACAGCACGAGAGAACACATGATATTTTCCACAAAAACACAAGGAACACTCAGTCCTGACCATCTCTTCACAAGGGTCCGCCGGAACATGAAGAACATTTCTGACCAATAGAAGAATTCTCTCGATCAGTAGATTGTCTTCTTCCTCTCTTTGCTCCCAGTCCTGTGGAAAAAAACAAGCGAGTTTGAAAACAAGTATCGTAAACATGTGTGAAGAGACTTACCAGCTGCAAGATGTTGTACAATGTTTCACTTAAAACACCGAAAACTCTCTCACTGGCAAAGGCCTGCAACATAAACCAAAATGAACATTAATAAGATATATTATTTTCGGCAAATTTAAAATAAGCATTTACCTCTTTATAGGCTTGCAGGTGAGATGTTACTTGCAGGAAGTGATGTCGTAACACTGGGTCATCTGGGACTTTGCCAAAACAGAGCATTGCAGGCTGTGTGAGGTTGACCATAAGTCTGCGGAAGAAATGTTCTTACGATGTTAAATAAAATCATTCTGGGATTTAGATTCAAGCAAAAAAGTTGGGGAAGCCACAGCACTGTTGAGGAGAAAAATGCTTTCAAACAATTATCATACAGTAAAAGATTTTTTTTTTTTTTTAGATCATTTAAAGAGACCCTCAGACATTTCTGTTGCGTTCAAACGTCGGACACTCCCTAAAGTCAAAAAAGAGGAACTTGATCAAGGTTATTGATTGAGTTTTACTTTTCAGACATTACATGTAGACATTTTCAGAAACAATTGGTTGTGTGATAGGTCGAATTTAGCGCTTTGTTAAATTAAAACAGCTGTGAAAACATTATTTTGTCGTCAAAATGTCAACAATACGAATAGGTTATTCAACGAAATTGCTTGCCCGCGAGTCAACACTTTGGGTTTTAACCATAATATTCCGCGGTTTAAATACACGGATCTCAATGCTGGCGCCGAGTGAGTGTATTTATGTGAGTAATGAAGGACCTCCATATTATGTTACTACATTTTTTTGGTAACCATCAGAGGTTACAACATGTTTATGAAAGATTGCATGAAAATATTTATATAAAAGAATGTAATGAATAATAATAATAAAATTAAAAATATTGCAAAAAATTGTGACATAACTTTGGTGATCATCGGAGTTGTAATTACAAAGTTATTACAAAATGTTTACGAAAATTGACATGAAGATATTGATTAAAACGATTTCAAAGAGAAATTTGTAAAAGTAACCAGTTTAGAAACAAGATATGAAGGCACTTCATAAGTGACATGAAATTGGTGACATCGGAGTTGTAATTACAAAGTCCATATTATTGCCAAGTTAGTATAGAGGAGGATTTTACCATCTCACAAACCATATACAAAAAAACAATGAGATTGCTGTGACTCTTTTGATCCTGTATACAATGATCTTATAAATTAAAAAATTAAAAATGAGCAATACAACTAGAGCTACAGTTATTTTTCGGCACCAGATGTATCATTCTTTGTCTTTCAGTGCCAGGTGTCAGTTCCCAGATGTAAAAGATTACTTTTCGACTTTTCAGTTTGAATTTTTTTATTAGTAAACTTGAAATGAAATTTTGAAACTTCAACATATTCTTTAACCTTATTCTTCTTTCTGTACGAAAGCTGATTGAAGTGGAACTGTACCAAGCCGAAAAATTAAGCTAAAAATGTGTACTATATTTGATTTAATTGTACTTAAAATTAATCGAATTTTGTGACAAAAAATGTTCTTTTAATACCAAGCCTTATACAACTAGCACTATCACTTACTAAGTGTTAACAGTAAAAAAAAAGCTAGAATGAGACCCAAGGTTCAGGTAAGAAGAGTGAGAAGAGAAGAAGAAGAATTACCTAATGCAGGCGTCAAAAAGTGCCTTGTCTTTTCCGTGTTGAACGATGAGGGGAAGGAGGTCGTGTTGGACGATCTGTCCAGCACCCAGCTGCTGCCGGACATCTCTAGAGTCGTCTTCATGACGTAGGTACCGGATCAGGTCCTTCACACTCTCTGAGTAACAAAAAAGGAAACACATCAATAATGGAAATAATCCTGAATTGTAAACCAATATCATCACTACAGTGTTATACACTACAGTCGTGTTACCAACCTAGACAGTCGATTTCTTTGTGGTAAGCGTCTCCCTCCAGGTATCCAAGAGCACTGCATGTGGCCAACAACTCACAGTTCATCTTGGGTTTGTTTCCACCTTAACCAGGTGAGAGTTTTGAGATGTGCAACCTGACACACAATAAATAAAGAAACGTAAAAAAAGGAGATGATTCTCATTGTAGTCAGTTTGTGTTTTTCAGAAAAGATATTCGTTTATTTCGTTTATTTTGTAAGTAAAATTCGATTACATTAGGACGGATTCAAATACCGTATATCAAAAATGATCTGTTCCCGAAGGTATAAAAGCATATTAAGTATATAAAAAGAAAAATATGTGCAATTTTTAGTTGCTTAATGTTCGTAACTACGTCTTAGACTGTGGAAACATAACAAATGAAGCGCTTATTTCGCCTGACATAGTTAGACAAACACATATGTTGCTCATGTCTAACGAACGCAGTTTTTAAGACGGAATCTGACTAAATGTTATCACGCAGAATAAAACAAAATGGGACAAACCTGTCAAAACTAGCGCCGCTTCTTTTCACGCGAACAAGACTGGCGCCAATCGACTGACACAGGAAGTACATTGACGTCACTTCTTGTGAGTCATGGCCCCGAGTTTTACTTTTCAGACATTACATGTAGACATTTTCAGAAACAATTGGTTGTGTGATAGGTCGAATTTAGCGCTTTGTTAAATTAAAACAGCTGTGAAAACATTATTTTGTCGTCAAAATTTCAACAATACGAATAAGTTATTCAACGAAATTGCTTGCCTTCGAGTCAACACTTTGGGTTTTAACCATAATATTCCGCGGTTTAAATACACGGATCTCAATGCTGGCGCCAAGTGAGTGTATTTATGTGAGTAATGAAGGGCCTCCATATTATGTTACTACACTTTTTTGGTGACTATCAGAGGTTACAACATGTTTATGAAAGATTGCATGAAAATATTTATATAAAAGAATGTAATGAATAATAATAATAAAATTAAAAATATTGCAAAAAATTGCGACATAACTTTGGTGATCATCGGAGTTGTAATTACAAAGTTATTACAAAATCTTTACGAAAATTGACATGAAGATATTGATTAAAAAGATTTCAAAGAGAAATTTGTAAAAGTAACCAGTTTAGTAACAAGATATGAAGGTACTTCATAAGTGACATGAAATTGGTGACATCGGAGTTGTAATTACAAAGTTATTAGAAAATATTTATGAAGAATGGCATGAAAATATTGATCTTAAATAATTTGTTAAAATAATTAAAAAGATTTCAAAGAGAAATTTGTAAAAGTAACCAGTTTAGTAACAAGATATGAAGGTACTAAATAAGTGACATAACTTTGGTGACCATCGGATTTGTAATTACAAAGTTATTACAAAATGTTTACGAAAATGGCATGAAGATGAAGATTCATTTTAAAGAATTTATATAACATTTAAAAAATAGTAATGAGTTTAGTAACAAGATATGAAGGTCCTTCATAAGTGACATACATGTATTGACCATCAGAGCTTTAATTCAGAAGTTATTACAAAATGTCTATAAAACATTGCATGTAAATATTCATATGAAAGAACTTGGAGCGACATTTTAAAAACTAAAGCGTGTAGTAACATGATTTAGATGATTATTATAAGTGACATAAAATGTGTTGCCCTTCAGAGTTGTAACTAGTAGGAGTTATTTCAAAATTGGTAATGAATATTGCATTAAATAATAACAACAATACACTAAAATATATAAACAGACACCTCTTTTCTCCAATTATTTATTCGCATAGTCATGATTTTGCCAGAGAAGCAGAGAGTTTATTTCAGTTTGATTACATGTATCATAATTAAATAATGTGTATTGAACTTGATGATGAGCCTGGTTAAAGGAAACTGGATGACAAAAGCATTTATTCCTATGGCAGTGGTTTATTTTCATACGATGCTGCGTGTTCTTTGTTTCTTGTTAAATATTCCAAGTCAGTGTTTCTTGCTGTAAATAAATAAAGGCCACATGTGGTTTTTTCAGTTGGTCATGCTGTTGCAATGTGGCTTCAATAGCACCGAGATCTTGCACTGCAGCTAAAGATTTGCTAAACAACGAAACACCTAACTAGAATGAGCAGTACATCTATCAACGTTTCTTCTTTCTCTTCTTTTAGATCTTTTTTCACTGGTCTTTCTCATCCTTGTCCATCAGGTCGCTGTGGTCTCGCTCCTTCTCTCGCTTGGATTCCTTCACAACCTATAACGAGACAATTAATTTAAATGATTATTGACAATATTAAAATAGTTAAGAGACGAACCTCTCCATCACGAGTCTCAACAGTCTTGATCACGACGGTCCTCTTGCTCCCCTTGTCAGGAAATGGCTCATAATCTGTCAAAAAATCATTTGATTTTTTTGTAATCTTGATTTTTGATAAAGCAATTTTTTGCTGCCTACCTTTCTGACCCATGTGCTGGTTCATGCCCATGTTGAAAATGGGAACGGTGATCCTAAACACATGGATAATAGGTTCAGTTATCAATGCTTTAAAAACAAAAATGACTGGTATGATTTCAAATTGGTGATGTGATCTCTCAAACTAGATCAATTAGAAGTATCAAGAAAAGAAAAAAAATAGCTAAATATATTTAAAAAAAAGACCTTGACACAGCTGATTTAGATAGTAACTGACCAAAGTTAACTGGTTACTAAATGCTCTTTAAAAGAAATTGCAAAGGGTTAGTTGTTGGACGAATAGGGTTTAAAAAAAAAAAAAAAAAAAGATTATTTAATGATATTAACCTAGATTAGTGCCCAACATCAATATATTTTTTAACATTTTGTTTATTTAAAATTTGTTTTTTGGAGTAATTTTTTTAAATAGATAAAACTAGATGAAAACTTTATTGAACCCTCTGGAGGTCTCCTTCGGGAAATTGTTTAAATATTTTTCTGATCAAATTTAACATCTGATTTTTAAGAGGGTTGATATTCAAAATCTAAATGGAGATCCTGTAAAATATCGAGAGTAAATTGTAAATCTAATCCCTCACACCTGCTCTCTTCTCCCTCCAGCAGTTTTCGATAAGTGGCGATTTCAATGTCCAGGGCCATTTTGACGTTGAGGAGATCCTGGTACTCCCTCAGGTGTCGGGCCATCTCATCCTTCAGGTTGCGGATTTCGTCTTCCAGGCGGCAAACGTTGTCCTGGTAGTTTCCGACCTCGTTGTTGAACTGGTCCTCCATGTCGCGCATCTGCCTCAGGAGGGACTCGTTCTGCAGACACGAAGGAAACACTTGAGAATGTAACAGTGATGTTTCATAAGAGAAGGTCGGGGGCTGGGTCTCACGGTGTTCTTCATTGCATCGATCTCACAGGTGAGAGACTGAATTTGCCTCCTGGACTCTCCGGCCTCCTGCTTGGCCGACCTCAGAGCATCAGTGTTCTTCTTAGCAGACTCGGTCAAGTCAGTGAACTGAGGGATGTAGACGCAGAGTTAAGACTTTCTCAAATCTCATGATTTATTCCTCGCTTGTGTGTTGATGTACCTTGGACTTGTACCACTCTTCAGACTCATGCATGTTCTTCATGGCGATGTTCTCGTACTGAGCCCTGATGTCTCTCAGGGCCCCGGTCAGGTCGGGCCTGGCGGAGCTGCTGTCCACCTCCATCCTCAGCTGCTGGGTCTGGACACACACCTGGACATCCTGGATCTCCTGCTCAAACACACAAGCAACCGTCAAAACTTGAGCGGGAAGTTGTGACGGTTTTTAAAATTAGAAGAAAAATTACACTTTGATGCACAGCAACGCTTTAGAATTTTACTTCAGTTTGTTCAAAAATGTGATTTAAAATTAATTTAATTAATTAAACTATAATTTCTTAAATTATACATGCAAGGGGGTCATTTCAGGACAAAGTTAGATACGAAGACGTCAAAGCTCCAGTCGCTACATAAAAATAAACACATTTTTCTATATCTCTAAAAAGAACAGATTACAGAAAGAACAGAAATAATCCCAACCTTTAGTTGGTTGAGTAGAAAATGAGTGTTTGAATTTTGGGTGAACTAACACAAACTGTGCATTTTATTTATAGTTTGTTTAAATATAGCGTGAAAGCAAACAAAGAAAGTGAACATGATATGGATTTTTTTCTTTTCTTTCGAGGGTTTTCTTTTCTTGTAGGAAAGTGGTCCAAATGGCTCTTTTAGTGGTACTGGTGGCCGACCTCTGGTTTAACCTATTGATTATGTCGTCTAGAAAACCTTGAAGCTTTTATATTATTTATGTCATTTATATATAATCTGTGGACACGTTGATGGAAAAAACGTTTACTAAAAGTTTGAGTCTGTGTGGGTGTATTTCTTTGTGCGTATGTGTGTGTGTATGTTTATGTATGTGTGTATTTGTTAGTGTGTATATTTGTGTATTTGTATGTATGTGTGTCTGTTTGTGTGTGTATTTGTTAGTGCCTATGTGTGTGTATCTGTTAGTGTGTATATGTGTGTATTTTTTATGAATGTGTGCCTGTTTGTTTGTGTATTTGTTTTCTGCGTATGTGTGTGTATGTTTATGTGTGTGTGTATTTGTTAGTATGTATATGTGTGTATTTTTATGTATATGTGCCTGTTTGTGTGTGTATTTGTTTTTGCACATGTGTATGTATTTGTTAGTGTAGGTGTGTATTTGTATGTATGTGTTTGTATTTGTTAGTGCTTATGTGTGTGTATATTTGTGTTTATGTGTTTTGTTTCTGCCTATGTGTGTTTATGTATGTGTTCGCTTGTTTGAGTTTGTTTATTTGTGTGTGTATATTTTAGTGCATTTGTGTGTGTGTGTTTCTGCCAATGTGTGTTTGTGTTTGTGTGTATGTTATTTGCTTATGTTTGTGTATGTTTATGTCTGTGTGTATTTGTTAGTGTGTATTTGTTTGTACCTGTGTGTATGTTTATATGTATTTGTTTCTGCCGATGTATGTTTATGTACGTCTGTATTAGTTTGTGCGTATGTTTCTTGTGTTGTCAACAAGTTATATAAAGAAGAGCTGCAGCCTCACCTCATCGTGCATCTTCTTGAGGAATTCAATCTCATCCATCAGTGACTCGATTTTCCTCTCCAGCTCCAGACGAGACAAGGTGGCGTCGTCCACATCCTAGTTTGTCATAAAAAGTCTGAGCTGAACTCACAGTGGTGCAGATCCATCCATCATCTGTAAAGAAGAGGAAAGTGTTCTGACCTTACGGAAGGCCCCGAGGTTGTTCTCAGCATCTGCTCTCTTCTGAGCTTCCTCCTCCAGCCTGAAGAACACACGATACAAAAGCCATTTATTCTCAACCCAATATAGACGTTTATTGGAGCATTTGTCCGGGCCTTCATCGGCGAGCATCTGCTGGCATGAAAAGGCTTTCAGGATCAATTTGCTTGTAAAAATCTGCCTGATGGTAGAATCCGTCCAACTGGACCCATCCAAAGAAAACCCTTTAAGTAGATTATAAATTATAGATTCAGCTCCGTGTGTAGAGCGTGGGTTCGAAGGACATTATGTGAGGAACAAAGATGTTATTGTGAGGTTTAGCATTGAATAGACGCCGGGACGAGGGACAATTTCAAACCCATTTATATTCGCTTCCAATTTCCAAAACACTCAGAACACAAGATACAATCAACAGTAAAATAAGATTTCTTTGAGAGCTAGAAATCATCAAATGTTTTTTTTTCTTTCATCAAGATTTTTCTGGCCCGAAAGAAAGTATGTTATTCAACAACATTCAAGTGTTTTTAGGTTTTCAACTCAAAAGCTAAACCATTATGTATCAGGTTAAAACATTTAATTTAATTATATATATATATATATATATATAAAGTTACATTTATTTTCCCGAGTAATACTATTGTAAAGATGGATTAAATAAATAATTAAATTAGCATCATTAACACTATTTTTTACAAAGAATTGTCTAATTGAGAAGCAATTGTGGTTAAATTTACCCCCAAAAAACTACTTTTTTACATGGTAAGGGAGCGGCTGCTAAATTATACATTGAGACTAATCGACATATCACCATCCAAAACTCTTTAAAAAAAACGTTTAAAATCATTGGACGATGGTTTTATTGTAATGCAAGTTTCACGAGTGAATAATCCTTTACATTAAATAAATTGGCAGGTACTAGGTGTGAGGGATACATGCAGTGAACATGCTCATATTCCTCATAATTTCGATGGCTGGTAAAATGGGAAACCTCATCTTCTACCTTGTCTTTTTTAATGTCCCAGCAACAGGAGACGGCCATCTTGTCTGCTCGATTCTGACCCCGGCTGAAGTCATGGTGGACGAGTGTGTAGAGTGTGTGATGGGGGTCACCCTTCTCATCTTTTATTCATGCCTTGTTGGACCTTTTTTTTTTTTTTTTTCCTTGACGAGGTTCTCCAGCAACACTGAGAACACCCAAAGGAGTCACATTGATCTTTCCTAATGATGCTCTCACTGAACTGTCTCCTTTACTACCTCAATTTCCTGTCCCCCCCACCCCTATAGATGCAACGACAACCCCACCCAGTGTCTGGTCCATATATTGATATATTGATATCATCACCACGGCAACGACATTGTTACCATCCGCTTAATGGTCTTAATCTTGTTAATTTTGGAAGTCATTGAACGTTTCCCTCATTCATTTCCAGACTCACGTCCCAGGATGTGATGGATGGTCACAGTTAATGGGCCACACCCTTGAGCAACGCACTGACCACACCTGTGTGTCCAACATGTTTTCATTAACCTGTTGATTATTGAGAATAACACAGAGATCATCCATTGTTTGAGCACATAATGTGGATTAAACGATCAAAAGTACCAAAGAAATACTGGAGATAAAAACAGATTTTTAACTAAAAGTACCTTCTTAAAGTACTCGTATGAGCTTCACTGATCTTTCATTTAAAAACATATTATTTCTTTAGATTATTATCTTAAATGTGATTTTCATACGACGATCCCTTACCTTTGCCTGAGCAGACCCAGATCCTCGGCCAGGTTGTCCCTCTCCATCAGATACTGGTCCCTCTCCTTGCCGATGTCGTCCATCTGGCGCCGGAGCTCCTTCATCTCCTCCTGGAAGAGCTCGGTGGCCCGGTTGGGCTGGCCGTGCTGCTGCTGACCTTTGAACTGGTTGAGCTCCTGCTGCAGTGCGCCATTCTGCGTCTCCAGGTAGCGCACCTTCTCGATGAAGCTGGCGAAGCGGTCGTTGAGCTCCTGCAGCTCGACCTTCTCGTTGCTCCGGGTGGCCAGGAACTCCTGGTTGACGGCCTCGGCCAAGGTGAAGTCCACCTTGTCGTAGCTGAGGCGGGGGGGCTGGGCCACGGGGCGGGAGCGCTGCTGGTGGTAAGAGGTGGAGACGCGGGACGACACGGCCGGCGAAGCGGAACGCAGGTAGCGACCCCCGCCCACGCGGGAGGACGAGAGCGGGTAAGAGGTCATGGGGTGCGGGCTCCCGAAGGTGCGCCTGTAGGAGGTGGAGGTCTGCATGGAGTGGCTCATGGCGAGTCTTGAAGAGATGGAGCGGCGGGCGAGGCTCAGAGATGCTGGGAAAGCAGAAGCTCACTTCAGCACTGGAGGCTTTTATAGCCTGAACATCCCATCATCCTCTGACCTCCTCCTCCTCGCCACACCCACCACTTCCATCACTCTTTACAAGCTGGCCACTCCCTGCCCTTCAGAGGAAGACGCCTTCCCTCCTTCCATCCGTCTTCCTCTGTCTGGACCGACCATTAACCCTTCTGGCGGCGGGCCAGGCTGACTTCAACCACTGGTAACTAACCCATGCTGCCGCTTGATTTATGACTCCTGCGCTTCCTTATTGACCTTCAGCTTGATCACCAATCCATATTTGTGAAACGTGTCGCCCCAATGTTCTTCTCTCCTGATATCTGCTGAGCATCACCTTCCATGTCACATTCAAAGTTTAATTGAATCACAAGGCTGAAGACCATTTTTTTTCTTCTAATCCATTTGTCTCCTTCCTGCTCTCTCTCTCTCTCTCTCTTTCTGCAGTAATGGAATACTTTATTGATATCTCAGTCGTCTGGGGCACAAAATGACTTTGCAGTTATTCCTTTCCTTTTTAAAAATGCATTACACGCAGTCGTCTGTGTCTCATATGAATGAAAAAAGATCCACGTATGGAGTTCTAGGAAGAGGACGTCAAAGGGTTCTGTCGTGTTCATCTGAATTGATAGAATATTGTAAAACAAGTGGAGTGAAGAGAGAAAGGGAGGAAAGAAAAGTTCAGTATGGCTGAAAAGAGCAAAATCATCAGGGAAATCATTCTTATTTAATATGTGTTAAATATGATGTTCATTTCATTGAAATTCGACACGTTTTAATTTATTGGGGGTCTTCTGCCCCCCTTCGTGCCCCCTTACAATTAACAGAAGAAGCTGAAATTTTAAAAATCCCTCTTATTTAGAATGTAATATATATGGTTTGAATTTCATCAAAACTGGACGCATTTTTATTTTCATGGGTGTCTGCTGTCCCCCTTCGTGCCCCCTTACAATTAATAGAAGTAGCTGAAAATTTACAAATCCCTCTTACTTAGTTTTTAATCTATATGGTTCAAATTTCATCTAAATTGTAAGTATTTGAATTTTCATGGGGGCCTTCTGCCCCACTTTGCCGCCCAATTAACAGAAGTAGCTGAAATTTTACAAATCCCTCTTATCAAGAATGTAATATATATAGATTAAATTCGTCGGAATCATACATATTTGAAATGTCCCCCCTTATCCCCTTATGGAGTTCACCTACCCCCAAAACCCTAACTGGGAAGTCAGTCTACATGATTCACACATACACACACATCCACACACACACACACACACACACACACACACACACACACACACACACACACACACACACACACACACACACACACACACACACACACAAGCAGAATGACTCAACAAAAGATTGTGATGTCGTCACTGAACTGAGATACGGTTTGAAATTCTATCTGGCAGAGTTCAGGGATGTGCGACTGCCTCTGCTCTTTCATTCTACTCCTCGATTGATCCACCCTTCAGGTCTAGCGGGAAGCGTTCCTGGTCAGTCATACGACATGTATCAAACCTAAGGACCAGATCTGGCCCCCCAGAACATTTTATGTGTCCCATAGAAAGCAAAATGCAGTTGATCCAGATTCATGTTGATCCAGGAAACAATAGAAATTATTGGAAGACATTATTTTTTAGATAAGATAAGGAATGAAAAAATATTGTCAGAAAAGCGCTCACGATGTTTTTAAGTACTTCCTGTCTGTGTAGAATGTTAGTCTTTAATCTTCTGCTTCAAAGAGAAGCTTAAAGGCTACTTTTTAAATTTGGGTGAACTATCACTTTAATTACTTTTTGAGGTATTTTAGTAACAGAAATACAGAAACCTAATGATGAACACAAAACCTAGTTGGTAGAGGTGACAAAATGTAGTATCATTAGGTTTGGTTAGAAAATATAGATACGACTTTATTTTGCAATATTTTATTTTATGATACTGTATCGATACTCCACAGCAAACTTTTGTTTCAAATCATATTATATTTTATCATAGTTCTTTAATGGTTTACAGTTCAATATGGCGTATTTAAAAAATAAATTAAGTCGTTTTTTTTAAAATATACAATCAACAGCACAGCCTTGGCTCATGTTTGTGTGGCAATTAAACTTCTGGCCACTAGATGGCCACAGTCATTGGCACAGCAAACAATGAAATCCGGCGAGATCTCCGATATGACTGAGGATGAGAGGATACACTTTTAAAAACTGATGTTTGGACATATTTTCAAAACAAATGTTAGCAGATTTCGTCGAGAGTCATGTGGTCTGTAAATTCTGCAACACCAGAGTCAAGTACTCAACAATACTACGAACATATTGATCCCATGGTATCACAAGCAACACAAAAGCATCACAAGCTGCTGTAT
This sequence comes from Callionymus lyra, assembly GCF_982586985.1. Lineage (NCBI taxonomy): Eukaryota > Metazoa > Chordata > Actinopteri > Syngnathiformes > Callionymidae > Callionymus > Callionymus lyra. Next base: position 27,852,242 of record NC_141827.1, read on the forward strand.
TGTTGTGTTCGTTTCAATCCAGACATCAACTGAGTGTGTGTTTCAAACATAAATCAATGTCCTTTAGAGGCAGGAGTGTGTGCGCACAAATCTGTATGTGTGGCACTCTAGAATTTTATTGGTAAATCTGTCATGATGTTGACATCATTCTGGGCATGCTCAGTGGCGACTGGGAGTGGTCGAGACATCTCTTTGTGTTGGACTAATTAATCGATCAGCTCCAATGTGGAATCCAACCCAGAGAAGTCAGCTGGTTAGATTGTTTAACCATCTTTATCTTGAGTTTCTTTCTTCTGCTCCTGCTGCTTCATCCATCTGTTGTTACGAACGAGAACCGTTAGTCCTCGCCATGTAATTCAATCAACCCTCTTTGTCGGTCCCGTCGTCCAACCTCCCCCCACCGTCCCCTCGCCGCTCATCCCAGCTTCTATTCTAGTCCACATCCTTCCACCACCATCACTTCATCACCATCTGTAGTCTCCCCACTGTTGGACGTATAAAGGAATATTCTGCTTAAGTCCTTTGAAAACACGATCCTGGTTCTGCAGTAACAAAACCCGAGCAGATGTTTCCATTAGAGATTGATCCTTCTTCTCGCGCGACAATCCCCAAAGGAGCTCCAAATCCCAATACATTGACTGGGCTCTGAGTGTCATCTTGCAGGTTCTGCGGTACTCTCATAAAGAGGGTATTAAAAGGTGGGAGTGCAGTTTTCAGGCACCAGCCTGCTTCTTGGTGCGGTGCTAGGTGTGGTCTCTGAGAGGAACAATAATTGAATCTGTGTCGTGAACTGACTGCAGAGCACTTACAGCTTATTACGACCATTTATCTTGTCTTGCTCTGGATTTCTGGACCAGCACACGCCCAGGTACATCAGCAATTGTTAAAATATAATTCATTTTCTAATACCCATCGCTTTAAAAAATGTGAAAAGTAACATTTATACTACTTTTAGTGAATAAAGTGCTGAGCCAAAAGACAGATCTCTATATTTACAGGTCCATCTTTGTTCCTACTCTCAACTAGAGTCAACCAAACTGTCTTTTCATTGAACTATTCACAGAAAATGTGTTTAAGCCCCGCCCACTGAAAACGCTTAATTTTTCTGGAGATGAAATCCTGTTTACCATAACCACAGCCAAGTTGGTCAAGCAAGTTTCCACCTCCAAGGGACTAAGCGGGTATGATTACAGCTGGAGGAGAGAAGCCATTATTATGTCATAATGGCTCTCATAACCTCTCTTTTGCTTTCTTTTTGAGATTTCAGACAGGGGAGAATTTTATAATATATATTATTATATATATATAAGTAATAACTTCAAAATATGGTCATGATGTGAGACTTGAAACTTGAGAGTGAGTCGTGAGAGTTGGGTTTACCTTTAAAAAAAGGATCTCAAGAATGAATTCTAAATAAAAAAATGTTCAACGCAAAGTAAACTTGAAGCTTTTATTGTTGAAGTGGAACAAACAACATCCAGGAAACACAAGTGTTTATTGATATTTTAAACTGGAGCCTCAAAGCAGAGAGAGACAGGATATAAAAAACAAAAAGTGGACATGAGTGTTAGAAAATGAGGATGAAATCTGCTTCTGATAACTGTGTTAAAAATTTTAAATCAGCGTCGTACTCGTCGTGTGAGAATCATCATCCAGATTTTTTTTTATTTCCTACACAAATGTATTTCCAGAACCTTTTTTTTACAAGCCTGTTGGTTCTGCTCTGTCGCTCGATTATCTTTTCCCATTAAAGTCGACGTCATCCATTTTTTCACCATCAACATCGTACCATAAGACGTAGCTACGTTGCTTCTCTGAAGACACCCTCAAGCACTTCAGCCAATCTTTGTAATTGAACAGAGACTCTATTTCTCTAGAGCCGTCCTGACCACAACCTACTGAAAACCATTAGATCAAAAATATATTAACCTTGGGCGTGTGAGCAGTAGAAAAATAAAGAATAGTTAACAAATTCATGGTGCTTAAATATCATTTTAATAGTTTTTAAGGTGAAACAAGACGTAATTTAAGATGTAAATTTAGTTAATAAAATAGAATCAGTGCTTTTTTGTGTCAAATTATACATTTAGTGACACAATATTTGTTACGTCAAGTCCTGTTTTGTCTCTAAATGTCAGGGGACGGTTTGTTACAAGAGTGTTACGGGTGTCAGAGGCATGTTAAGATGATGAAGTGACATTAAACCATTCTTCCCTGGAGAAGAGGGCGGCTTTCACCCGGAGACTGCCGACTCAGCAGGTTCCACAATAACATGGGCACTGATGTTATTGTCGAGATTCCTCCCTCTCTGCCTTCGTGGTCCTCGTGCAGAGGCTGGTACTGCTTGAACCGCCTGTTTCAAGTAATATATATACAGTAAATATGTTACATATAGAAATACTTTATCATTCACACTATAGAAGAGAACATTGTGAGTTTATTCATCAAGCTTCATAATTTGATCCTTTTTTAGCATTTGAAACATCTTTCCTAGCTGTTAGCTCAGTGGGTTGTTGGAGCTACCACGGGGAGTTAAACAAGTCTAGCCTTAATATAATGAGAAAACCTAAAATGGTACATAAATAAACCTAATAGTTAAGTAATAAGTCAAGCTAAATATTATTTTTCATAAAATATTATTAGAAAGCTAATATAAAAGCACTTTCACCCCAATTTTTCCTTATTCAAAATATTTTCTTAAATCATTTTAAGGGACAATGATTACTTAGAAAAATGACACAAATGGAAGAGCAAAGAAATCCTAAAATAAATACCCTTTAAGCCATATTTTGAATTTAATGAATAAAGCAAAATAAATCCCAATTAAAATGTGAGTTTCTATGATCTTTGACCTCATGAGAGCCACATAAATGCAGTCAAGGGGCCACACGTGGCTCCAGGACCGTACTCTGATCTAGATGGTAATTAAAACCAACATTTTATAACTTGTTATTTGTCCCGTAAAAGAAAGTCAGAAACAGACGATCACATTAGCTCCTCAGCATAAGTAATAATACAGTAAGTCATAATAATAAGTCTGAGCTTGTTACTGACTAATCTCTTTTGTCCATCCTACCTAGTTTAAGTGGATATTTCAACTACTTATTATTACCCCTGCCAAGGAGGTGATGTAAATTTCTCTCCGTTTTCTACATAAAAGATAAACAGATTTTGATCAAATATTCAGTAAATGTTGCTGATATAGATGATTAAATGTTGTTTTTTTCTACACAACAGTGATTGTTAATTCGCTTTGTGACCCTGGTCTAGAAATAACCTTTACCTATTTACTTACTTACTTACTCCCATCTAAATCCATTAATAGTTTAAATATTTTCTCTCTATGCTTCAGACAAGCTTATGTTGCTCTCGCTGCTGCCACCTGCTGCCCCTCAGAGCTCATTACTTCTCACAGTATTATTATTATTATTATTATTATTATTATTATTATTATTATTATTATTATTATTATTATTATTATTATTATTACTATTAATATGACACTAACCTGTACATCAGGCCAACAGAGCAGACCACACACGCGAGAACCATCATCCCCAGGATGGTCGCAGCAGTTCCAGCCGGGGAACCACCAGAGGCTGCAAATGTGAGAAGAGATTATTACAAAAGAAACATTTACAGCAACTTTTTGTTGTTCAAAACAGAAAATCCTCACCAATGGCCACATTGACTCGAGCGCTGGCCACCGCCAGACTCACGTCATTGGTCAGAGACACGTTGAGGCAGAAGACACCAGAGTCGTTGAAGAACTGGCGGAGGACCATCTGGCAGTCTGGAGAAGGCGTCGCTACGGTACACACCGTTTCAACCGGCGTGATGCAGTCGGCGTCCGAGATGACGGTGCAGACCTCACTGGGCAGACTGGAAGGACCATTTTTGAAAACATGATGTTTAGTGTACATTAATATAATTGGATTGTATTTATTACACTCTTTTTATTTGAAAGAATTGTTTTTATTGTTGTTGTTCTTTTAATTTTCCTATGTTGAATATACGTTTCATTAAGAAATGTTGATAAAAACATGTTGAAAAAAATTTGATAATAATAATAATACAATATTACAGTTTAACAGTTTCCAATTCATTAAAAAATCACTGTCACTGGAATTATATGTTTTAATATTTATTTTTCTCTTTATTATTTTTAATTGTAAAATTTCTTTATTTTTCAACTTCATTTTTAATTTTTTTAGATTTAGTTGAATGCTAATGTGTATTTAGTCGATTGATTTAAATCGATTGTAATCATCCGATTGATTATATTATATAAATATATATTTATAAATTATAAAAGGATTTTATTGTTTTTTTACTGTATAGTTCCTTGTTTGTCTTATAAATTGTTGAATGAAAAACCAATTGGAAAAAGTAATTAATAATTAACTACAAAATGAGATTCTTTTATGCTAGTTTCTGATGTTTATGTGTCATTTACTTGCCTTCCTTGACAGGAAATGGTCACATCGACTGCGTTCTGTTCCAGCTCCAGTGACACAACGTTAGCCATCTGTACGATCTCCACACTCTCGATACCCTCTGTGTTTGTAGAAGAGAACGACAGCTTGGATTTACCAACTTTTCACTGCTATTCATGGGTGACAATGGAACTTACGGACGACATCCACGGTGGTGGACAGGGAGCCGTAGCGGTAGACCATGCAGTCGGCGGTCAGTTCTGGTGCTTGTCTCTTAGCGATGACCAGTGCAACCTGTGCTGCTTCAGTTGGATCTGCCTCGCCTTCGACTTCTGCTTCTTTAACACACACAGAAAACGTGTTAAGAGGGATCCACTGGAATGTACAGCTGACCTTTTGCTCACCTGCTGCAACTTCATTTGCAGTCTCAACTATTTCTACAGTAGCATCAGCAGCCGCTTCCGCGGCTGCGACAGTGGCTGCGACTTCAGCTTCCTGCTCGACGGGTACTTCAGCTTCAACCGCTTCAACTGCAGCCTCGACTGCAGCCTCGTCTTCAGCTGCATCTGTAACTTCTCCCTCGGCCGCAGGAGCCACTGAAGCTGCGGCATCAATTACTGTGTCGTCCGCTTCAGTCTCAGTAACTGCGGCAGCAACGTCAGCCACAGCAGTAACGGCATCGGTAGTGGTATCAGCAGCGGCATCAGCAGCGGCATCAGCAGTGGTATCGTCTGCAGCATCAGCTGTGGCATCAGCAGCAGCCGCATCAGCCGCGGCATCAGCAGTGGTATCGGCTGTGGCATCAGCAGCGGCATCAGCAGTGGTATCGGCTGCGGCATCAGCAGCGGCATCAGCAGTTACATCAGCTGCGGTATCAGCAGTGGCATCTGCGGGAGCATCCGTGGCATCAGTGTCTGCGGCAGCAGCATCTTCGACAGCAGCAGCAACATCAGTGGCATCAGCGTCTATGATGACAGCAGCGTCTAATGTAGTGTCATCAGCGGCAGCATCGGTGGCAGCATCGGCAACAGCATCGGCGGCAGCATCGGCGGTAGCATCAGCGGCAGCATCTGTGGCAGCATCGGCGGTAGCGTCAGCCTCAGCATCAGTGGCAGCATCGGCGGTAGCATCAGTGGCAGCATCGGTGGCAGCATCAGTGGCAGCATCAGTGGCAGCATCAGTGGCAGCATCGGCGGTAGCATCAGCGGCAGCATCAGTGGCAGCATCAGTGGCAGCATCAGCGGCAGCATCAGTGGCAGCATCAGCGGCAGCATCAGTGGCAGCATCAGCGGCAGCATCAGTGGCAGCATCAGTGGCAGCAGCGTCGGCATCAACACCTGCATCCACGTCCGCAGTATTGTCAGCATCAGTAGCTTCAGGCGTGGCATCAGATGCTGGAACATCCAGAGCAATCACATCTCCTCCCTCTGCTGGATCAGCAGCTGCAGTCACGACAACGACAGGGGCAGCCGAGGGGTCGACAGGAACCACTGAAGTGACAACAGGGTTAGAACACAAACAAGAAGAACAGCAACTATTGAGCACAAGATAATCTCACCGGCGGTCGGGTTTCCACAGCCGTTGGGAATACTTGCCATCAGAACCACCTGAGGCTTGAAGGTTCCAACAGCGAGGTAGGCGTGCGTGACCAGCCGCTCCCTGGTGATGAGGGTCCCGGTGTTGTCTCCAAAATCCCAGCTGAAGCTGATGTCAGCACTGTTAAGGTACAGACTGGGATCGTGCAGCATGACACTGAAAGCGATGGCTCGGTTCTGGATGAAGTTGGTGTCGGCCTGGTTCACGTCGTCGATTTGGGCGAGAGAGACGGTGAACGGGACTTGATCTGCAGGAGCGCACCAGAGGTGAGTCACGGACGTGGACTTCAAGGTGGACTCAAGGTGGGTCGGACAACTCACCGGTGATGATGAAGTTGCTGGAGGCGTAACCGAGAGGAACGAACTTGTCTTTGCCGCGACAGTGATAGATGACCAGCTCCATGTTGTAGGAGCCCAGAGGAATGTCGTCCGTCCCTATGCTGAGTGAGGAGGAGGGACCGTCGGCCACCTGCCAGTACTTACCTGGATTCAACATCTCAGTCATTCGACTACAAAGATATTCTCTGAAGTACAATCGAAATCAAGGAGCTACTGTCAGCCTTATAGTGTTTGTACATCAACAACAATAACTTTTAATCATGATGTTATTTATTTTCTACCTCTTATTTCCTTATCAACGTCCCACTGGATTATATCCCAGCTGCTCAGGGCAAGAGGCAACGTGGTCAACCTCTGTTTGTTATTGGACAGTTGGAAAAAACTAACCACTATGAATATAAATTAATGCAACCGCTGTTTCTGACCCACTTTAAAAAGTAAAAATGTTACTTGCTGCTGCTTTAAAAATGAGTACAGTTATTGTTAACTTTGTTTTATAGTTAAAAATGATTTTTGTAACGAAGACAAAATGTTTGTACCCATGGTCTTCCAGACAAACACATAGCGCGATTTTCTTCTTTGGCTCCTGAATGGTGTTCCGTCCGGGAACACTCCGGTGGCCTGTGAGTCCTGGTCCGGATAGACCGCCTGGCCCTGCTGGTACTGTCGTCCTGGAGGAGACATCGCAGGTGATAGATTGTGAAAATGTATCCATAAAGAAGCAGTTTAATGTATATATGTATTTGCTGAAACATGTTTTCTGGCTTAACTTGTAGGTGTAAAACTCCCATTTATGTTTCTTTCATTTTAAATTTTTTTGGGGCCTACTCTAGTTTATTTTATGTATTTTTTTTAATTTATGAAAAATAGTTAATTTAACTCTTTCATTGGTTGTAATTTATCTATTTTAAAAGAAATATAGTAAAATAAAATAGTAAGTGTGTTTGTCTGTCTGTATGATTGTGTGTGTCCAACTGTGAATGTGTGTCCATAAAAAAGCTATATACATCCAATTTTAATGAAATTCATACCATATTTAATATATATTAAATAACAATTATTTCCAGAATTTCGGGTATTTCAGCTAGTATGCTATATTTTCAAATACTAGGGAATTCAAATGTCAGTTCAACAGATTATAAGCAGGAGAGAAATTGTGAAATGCGTGTCATCAGGGAACAAACAGAAGTGGAACTCACCATTAACGGTGCAGTTCTGTGTCCAGACGACCTGCCCGTCAGCCAGAACCGTCTGGTTCGGAGGGAAATTGATGTTAATGTTGAACGTTGCTTGGGCTCCGGTCAGCGTGGGCGCGTCATTCTTCAGATCAAAAGTCACTTGGCCACCTGACAATTGAAAAAAATGAATAAAATAAGATTAAGAATAAGTAAAAATCAATATCACTAAGAGCCATGACGATTCTTACCAGACCAACAGTTTCTAAACCTGGTGTCTCCTTCCTTCCACACGGGATACATGCGAGTGTTCCATGACTTGTATCGAGTGAACTGACTTCTTGTTCCTGGAAAGTCAAAAAAACTGTTAAAAATTATTGTCTCAAGAAAAGCTAAAATTCACAACATCATACAAGAATAAAAAGTTCCTTTTTTTATTAAGGGAGTGTTGGGGTTCTTGGCGGCAGCAGTCACACGGCTCAGCCCCCCCCCCCACCTCCACCCACACCTCCACCGCCCCCCAATCCTTTTCATGTGACTCTCAGCTGAGCAGCAACATCTCTAATCCTGGAGCCTGGAATGAGGGATCCCACACACATCGTCAGACGTGTGTGTGTTCGTGTGTGTGTTGTGTCTGAATGAAAAAGTGACATTAAAGTGTGTGAAAATCAATCTGCCGTTAAATAAGTGTGTCACTGTTGAACCAACTTACAAGATGCTCCACAGAAAAATCTTTGTTGAGCGTGAAATGAGCGTCAAATAGTCAATTTCACTCTTTGATTTGTAGTTTTTGGGGCTCAAAGGTGGAATAGACAAATAATGAGCAAATTATCCAAGTAAATCATTTGGAACAGGGTTTTATCGCACAGATTAAGAGTTGTGAATATAAAGGATAATTTTCTAAAAAGTTTCAGGAGTCATACTCACGGGTGGCCGTGGCAGAAGCCAACACCAGCAGCAGAACCGTCAGAGTCTTCATCCTTTACCCGCTTGTGTGCCTCCTCTCTCGCGCTCTCTGAACCCAGACCCTCGCCCTTCAGTCCTGATCAACAAACCCAGGCGGGTCACGCTCTTTAAGAGGAGCCAGGAGCTGAATTACCATAAACTTTCTGTTTGGCTCTGACATCACTGTGACTACACCCCTTTGATGATGATGATGATGATGAAGGTGGGTGTTCCGTTCTTGTTCACTCGTCTACACCTCAAGTCTTTCTTTCCTCTGTGACGTCAACCTGGTGTATCTAGAGAGAAGGATGTTTAAAGAACAGATTATAGATTAATGAATATATGAATTCAAGGATGGATGAATTATGTCTTATAAGGAGTTCAGTTGTCAACAAGGATAAGATCAGTGGATGAATTGATTAAATAATGAATGAAAGAGAGGATGAATGGAATGAATGGTGAAAGAACATTGATGGATAAATAAAGTGTAGATCCAGGTTACACTGACACAAATGTCTAGAATGATTCTTAAGATTTATGGATGATGAATAGATGGATGGATGGATGGATAGATGAATAGATGCCTGGATGGATAGATGAATGGATGGATGGATGGATGGATGGATGGATGGATGGATGGATGGATGGATGGATGGATGGATGGATGGATGGATGGATGGATGGATGGATGGATGGATGGATGGATGGATGGATGGATGGATGGATGGATGGATGGATGGATGGATGGATGGACCAATTTCAAGATTAATCTTTAGATAACACAAAAAATGGAGGGATGGATGAATAAACGAATGTCAAGATTGATTATTAGATAATGCCAAAGATGGATGGATGGATGGCTGGATGGATGGATGGATGGATGGATGGATGGATGGATGGATGGATGGATGGATGGATGGATGGATGGATGGATGGATGGATGGATGGATGGATGGATGGATGGATGGATGGATGGATGGATGGATGGATGGATGGATGGATGGATGAACGTAAGGATGGACAGAAAGATGAATGGATAGATGTATGGAAGAATGGAAGAATGGAAGAATGGAAGAATGGAAGAATGGAAGAATGAATGGATGGATGGATAGATAGATAGAATGGATGGATGGACAAATTTCAAGATTCATTTTTATATAACACCAAAGATGGAGGAATGAGTAGATGGAAGGATGGATGGATGAATGGATTGATGGATGGATGGATGGAAAGATGAATGATGGATGGATGGATGGATGGATGGATGGATGGATGGATGGATGGATGGATGGATGGATGGATGGATGGATGGATGGATGGATGGATGGATGGATGGATGGATGGATGGATGGATGGATGGATGGATGGATGGATGGATGGATGGAGATAGTCTACTTTAACTGCATGAGTCACTTATATTATTCAATATTATTTTATTTTTATATATTTCATATATATATCTACATATTGCTGAATGACTGACAGTTCGGACTCATGACTCGAACCATAGAACACTGAGTCCATGATTCAGTCTCTGTGCTCCGAGAGAGTCACGCCTGGTTCAGATGTCTGACTTTACAAGTACGTGTGCGTCACAAGACGAGTGTGTGAGGCCGATGTGAGGCCGATCAATACTGTCCTTTTGTTCCCTCCATCTTCCTCCACGTCCTGCTGAGCACCTCGGGCAGCAGCAGCTCCAGGAATGACACCCGTGCTTCAGTGTTGTGACTCTCTTTATCAGAGTTTCCTTCCTTCTCATGAAGTATTTCATTTAAATACATATTTTTTAATCTTGTTTTGAAATCAAGGCACATTTTATTTCACCAAGAAACACATGTTTGAATATGTAGTAGGTTATAAAAGAAAACATTATGAAATAGAGACTTGACATGGGAACACTTTATAAAAAAGTTTTTTTTTAATTAAATATGAAAGTTATATAATTATATTTATATAATTTAATTTCAAAAATATCCTGAATACAACTCCTTTAGACAAAGCTTTTAAATATAATTAAATTCAAGAAGTTTTACTCAAAATAGTTGGTTTAGACGACAGAAACTTTCCTAGATCTGTTTCCCTTTTTCACTCTGAAATTACGGGTCAAATGACTGCTTGTGGCCTCCAGGCTTCCAATAAACATCAGGGATGACGATAAATAAAATCAGCAGACAAGGAAATCTTCTCAGGCCCAGAACATTTGGTTTAACCAAAACTAAAAATAAGATGGAATTTTAAAAGAAAAAGGGAATTAATTGACAAAATAGACGTGAATGTGAATTATCAATTAAAACTCTGAAGAAAGCAAGAATGATTGTTTGTTTTATCGTGTTTTATCGATAAAATAAAATATAGAGATTTTATTTTCTGGTATTCCACGGTACTTATGTATGTGGGATTTCTGGAGCTGCACTACATGTGACCCCCTCATGTGCTGTTAAGAGTCCGGGAAAATATAAGTCCTGCCCTCACACCACAGACCCAACATTCCACACACGTCTTTAATCTTCAATATATACTATTTTACTTATGTTGCCTCGTGACAGAACCTGTGACGCGCAGGATTTGAGGAACACATTCATTGTTTATCGGGTAATATCCAGGTAATAGTAGTAGTATTATAAGTGAAGCTACAATATAAAAACAGTATTACTAGAAATATTTTGTACCATCACTAAACAATGTTTGCACTTTGAATAAATGTATTTTTTTTTAAATGTATTTTATCATTTATATTCATTATTTGTTTGTATTCTATTGATTGCTGCAAGAGGTGTAGGGACGCAAAACAGATTTTCGTTGTACAGAACTGTCCTAACAATTAATAATACAAATAAAGATATTCTATTCTATCGATATATTTTATGATACAATTTTTCGTACTTAAAAAAAAAAATTCTGTCGTTCGGTCACAATATATGACATGATATAAATGTATTGTACTTTGATTAAATCTTTTTTTTTCATTTATTTTAATAATGTGTGCTGAGAAGAAAAAGTCAATCTAAAATTATTTGTACATCACTGTCCCAACAATGTTACACTTTAACAATAAGCAGTTCTTATCTTTTGGTTTAAACAAAATAAAAAGTTACTTGTTACTAATTTAATTAATAATACCTAATAACTTTTTAAAAAATAAAAAATATAATATTTTTTTAATAAGGTTATAAATGTAATGTAATAAAAACTGTTTAATATAAACCTTTTAATCATTTGGAAAATCTGACTTCTTTTACGTAATTTGAAGCTGGAACCACGTGGTCTGAACGGGAGTTCGGTAGTTTGTTTTCTACACCGGCATGACACGTAAGTAAGTAATTTTTATTTATATAGCGCTTTTCTCCAAATTGTCTCCGTCGTCGCCACAACCAAGAAATAAAATGCAATCCAAACTAAATACCAAAAGTCCGTAATTTCTCTGAAATACATATTTATTGTTCGGGTTTAGTTTGATAAATTAGCTACTTGGACTCAGTACTTACGCCGCCGAGGACACCGCCCTTCTCATACGGAGCGCGTCGCTGAATGAAACGAGCGGCTCCCATGCTAACGCGGGAAAAGCCCGTGTGTTGGTTGTGTTTCCATAGAGGAGCAGCTGTGCGACAGGAACTGTGGACAATTGAACGACGTTTTTATCTTCTTCACCTCCTTTATCACCTTCTTCATCTCCTTTATCACCGTCGTGTCGAATTGTCCGCGAACTTTGCAGCTCCTGGTTCACACAGAAGCGAGCGCGCGAGGAGCAGTCGGTACATGACGGTTGTTGGCGTCACAGCGACACAAAGACCCGCCGGAGCTTAGCCGAGCCGCTACAAGTGCTTCACCCATGGATTCCTTCCAGAAGGTGGAGAAGATCGGAGAAGGAACGTATGGAGTTGTTTATAAAGCGAAGAACAAAAACACAGGCGAGACTGTGGCGCTGAAGAAGATCAGACTTGACACGTAAGTTGTTGTTATTTACTTACTCGAGCGTCAACTAGTGTGTGTCCCTGGTCTCGAGTTAGCGATCAGTCACTAGTAATAACTCGTCAGTATCCATAATTTAGTTTAGTTTATTTATTTAAGCGTTTATTTTTATCACAAGACGAATTATTGTCTTCTCAAACTGCGACCTCTAGTGGCAGCTTCTGGTTATGTACAGTCCTCAATGTTTTGGTTCGCTTCAGAACATGGATGATAAATCAGTTATTTTACTTTAATTGTAACTGTTCTCAGTTGTGTTTGTGGAAAATGCAACCCAGACTCTTCAAATATCTCTAAAAATGTCCAGGGAAACGGAAGGAGTTCCGAGCACGGCCATCAGAGAGATTTCGCTTCTCAAAGAACTCAGTCATCCAAATATTGTCAAGTAAGTTTCTTAAAGTCCACACACTCTTTTTTTTTGCCTGTGTTTTACAATGTATTCTTACCAAAGATCAAACTGTGCCTATTTATTTATTATTCTATTTATTTTACCACAATATTGATTTCATTTTCTCAAAGATATATTTGCAAAGTTAACAAAGAAACTAATTCGTCAAAATGACACCCACAATTATAACTAAACAATAAGTGATAGTCCTTGAGAGGTTCTACCATATAATGTAGTATGAAGTATTGGATGTATTAGATGTAATACTATTGATTCCTGAGATGAACATGAAAACAAATGACTGAACAATGCTGACCAATGACTTGCTGTCTGATTGTGTTTGTGGTTCTGCCTCAGGTTGCAGGATGTCATCCATACAGAAAACAAGCTCTACCTCGTCTTTGAGTTTCTGCACCAGGACCTGAAGAAGTTCATGGACTCTTCCTCGATGAACGGCGTCCCCCTGCCTCTGATCAAGGTAAAGAATCGATGGATCGTTGAGGAAGAATGGAAGGAAGCGTGTAGACGCAAAACTAGGGGTGTGTAAGAATCTGGCGATACGATGCTTATAATGATTTACTACGAAATATTGTGATACTGTAGTGACAAGGATATATTTGTAGTATTGTCGAGTACTTTACTCTGGTGTTCAAGAATTTACGACGTGATTTGGAGGTTAATTTAGCTGGAAGATGTGTTTTATTGTTGCGCCTAAAATATTAAAAAAAATAGTTTTAACCAATCAGGTTACCTGTGGTGGAGAATATTTGCGGAGGAATTGTATGGTGAAATATAAAACAAAATTTGGTTACTTGGCAACAGATGTAAATACAATATTGACGCTGAAAATATGATACACAATCAATCTTTGTTAAAAATGTTCTTAAAAAACATTATAATATTTGTATTTAACTTTTTGCATCGGTTCCTTTGGAAATGATCATGTCATCGAAGGGTCTATAAAGGGAAATGTTTTAAAACTACTACAAATATTGATAATTGTTACAAAAACAAAAGAAATTATCTTTTTATTTATTTAATTATTGACAGATCCTGTGCTTGTTTTTCAGAGTTATCTCTTCCAGCTTCTACAAGGTTTGGCCTTCTGTCATTCCCACAGAGTCCTGCATCGGGACCTGAAGCCCCAGAACCTCCTCATCAACGCCCAGGGCGAGATCAAACTGGCCGACTTCGGCCTCGCCAGAGCCTTCACTGTCCCGGCTCGCCAGTACACTCACGAGGTACGACACAACAGCCCGATGTTTGGAGGATTCTTGGCTCATTGTGTGCTTTTTTTTTTTTCAATGTCAGCTTTAGTGTATTAAAGATAAAGTTATTACTTTCTTCCCCAGGTGGTGACGCTGTGGTACAGGGCACCAGAGATTCTCCTGGGGTGTAAATATTACTCCACAGCTGTTGACATCTGGAGTCTTGGATGCATCTTTGCTGAAATGGTAAAGAAAATACTAGTAAAAAATAAGTATTATGATGGACTATTATATCTTTGTTACCTTCGTCCAGACCACCAGGAAGGCCTTGTTCCCCGGAGACTCTGAGATCGACCAGCTGTTCAGAATCTTCCGCACGCTGGGAACGCCCGACGACAACATCTGGCCGGGCGTCACGTCCATGCCGGACTACAAACCAACGTTTCCCAAATGGGCCAGACAGGAGCTGAACAAAGTGGTTCCTCTGCTGGATTCAGACGGAAGAGACCTGCTAGTGGTGAGAAGTTTTTCTGTTTGTTTGTGTGTTTTTTGTTGTCGTGACGCTGAACTTGTTGTCGTCGCGTCTTCCAGGAGATGCTCCAGTACGACCCAATGAAGAGAATATCTGCCAAAAACGCGCTGGTTCATCGGTTCTTCCGTGACGTGACTATGCCGCTGCCGCATTTGAGGATTTAAACCATTACTCGGCTGTTTCCAAACCAGGTTGATCGGTAAAGGAAACGGTTGTTTTTTCAAATTCTTCATTGTTGTTATTTTTGTGTATTTATGTGAGTTCCATTTGTAAATGTTCGGGGCGTCGTTCAATTTGCCCCCTGAAGTTAAATTGTTCCAACAGGATGCAAACAATTGCGTAGGTTTTTGGGAAAGTGCAAGTAACGATTGTTTGTAAGTCATTTAGCTCGACATGTGGAGAATGTTCCAAATTGAAGTTTTCTTTTCTTAGCGCAGTGTTGAAAAGGAAAAAGGTGTAAAGTTTTGAATCAAGTTTTAGATGTTCGTAAACCGTTGCTTCTTTCTTACTAAAGATTTTATAAAATTCCTGCACAGTTTTTATAAGTATTTGAAAAAAAATAAAACGAATTTATAAAATTCTTGTTTATTTGTGGGTTTGTGTGATATTTTTTTTTTCTTTTTGAAAGGATACCAAATGGAAATATTCCCTTGTGAGGTAATATTTACTTTTCTCCCACTATATCTGCATTTGATGTGTACAACATCTGCACTGCGGTTGTATTTCCGATCAGCGAAAATAAAAAACACCCTTAGAAACATTCTACTTTAATGGTTAAAGACATCATCTAGACTGTGGAAAATCTAGGAAAATAAACGTATATGTGAGCATTATATTGGCGACATACAGAGATACGAGCGCCCGCAAATTGCATGTAACACAGTTTGTGACCCATTGCGCATTCAGAGGTGAGGCACTGCCTCACCTGCCTAACCCGACCACGTCCCTGGTTATCTTTTAATTTGAAAAGAAAATCTAAATTTCATATATTTTAAAATTGATTTGAAAAATAAAATGAGATTTTATAATTCTATAAATCTATTCTTTAGTTTTAATCTATTCACTATTTTTTTTTACATTCAATTTATACATGTGATATAAAATCACTTTGTTTTAGAAAAAACATGGACCTTTAACAAGTTGCATGTAGAGTTGAACTAGTGATTACAATAAGATTGTAAAATAAACAACATTTCTAAATTGTCAGTCTTAATGTGTGCATTACGCCCTCTACAGGCACATCCTGAGGCGACAGCCTGTAGAGGGTACTGCACGCATTCTTAGAACAACAGTTATAGTATAGTTATAGTAACCCCATAATTATAGTTTTTTCATAGTATTATTTGATCTCTTGTGGGCCGCATAGACGGAGCCAGAGGGCCATGTTTTGCGATGAAAAAAACATGAATTCAAAAGTTACAGTTTTATTTTGTGTTATATTTATGTACATCAACACGGGAACATAAAGTTCATCAAGTCTGCTTTAGCATTCGTCTCAAGTGAAGTAAAATGACTTTAACGCAAAGTTATACTGAGGCGAGTCGATATAAATCCAGATAAGATTTGGTGTAACACTAACTACGGTCAGTGACAACCCTAGACTTCTAACTTCTTCTTCATGGCCAGCTTGTAGAGGATCTGGTAGCCGTCGTCCCAGGCGTAGAGCAGCTGCTCCTGCGGGTTGTACTTCAGCCCGGAATGTGAGCCGTAACGCTTGGGGAAGTAGACGAGCGGCGCCTCCTCGCTGCTCACCAGACCGTTGACGTCGTACACGCACTGCACACGTGAGCGCCCGGGATGCTTGGTGTTGTACGCCACGTACAGAGTCCCGCAGATGACGAAGGCCGCCTCGGCGTTCTCCCGGGGACAGTTGGTGTCCCACGTCTGGACGATCTCCACGCCGGACGCCTCCAGTTTGGCCAGAGAGACGTACCTGTCGTTCTGGCGCGTGGCGTAGATGGCCCACAGACCCTCCTCGTCCACCGCCAGGTCCATCACCGTCTCCGGGTTGAGCGGGTAGACGGGCAGGTGGTCCTGGATGGGGAACAAGGTGCTGTCGGCCACCGAGGAGTTGCTCAGGTCGTACTTGATCACCGTCAGATCCTCGGCTCGACTGACGTAGTAGACGTGGCGGCCGTAGACCACGTGACCCGTCCCCCTCCAGGCTGAGGGCAGCTTGATCTGCCGGGACTCCGACAGACTGGACGATCGGATGAAGTCCTGCACGGAGGAGAACTCGTGGACGGTGTCGTCGTCCGTCCCGTTGAAAATGTAGACCTTCCCCGAACCCCTGTTGGTGTCTTTGGTCCACATGCCCTGAGGACCTCCGGCTCTTTTCAGGATCTTCATGGCTTTGACGCTGGAGATCATGTCGCTGCAGTCTGAACAGAAGACACACAATCCTCTGAATACTTCAACATGACTCTACGTCACAAGAACACCACGAGAAGAATCTTCTGTGGAATAAATAAGTGTCTCAATGATCATGAACATAGTAAGAATTTAGTTTTTTCTTTTCTAAATGATCAACTTTCTTTTATGGAAGTTTATCATCAGTTGCTTGAATCTAACATTTTAAAAGTTGAAACTTGTTTATTGAAATGTTGTTTCTGTGTTTTTGAAGCATTGTTTTTTTCTTAATAATAGAATTTAATAATTTGTATTTTGAAAGTTTGACTGTTTTTTAAAAAGATTGAATAAAAAAAATAATATTTTGAATTATGAATTAATCTTATTACGCATAGAGTTTGATATTATAATTTTGATAATTAAAAAAAAAATGTAATTGTTCAATTTGTAGGACAGAGTATTATATTCTATTTTATCATGACAAAGTCGTATAAAACACATTTACCTAATAAATTACAAAGGCGATCAGTTGATGAAGTAGAATCACACGATTAAGTAGCTCAGAATCCTTTTGGTATTGGAACTATTCAACCAACATCTTATATTCAATTCAAAAGACCACAAACTTTATATATATTGAATTTGGAAAATGCATTTTTGAATTATTGGAATCAGAATATTAAACTCTATGTGTAAAAAGAAACATGTAATTATTAAATGGAAAAAAAAATCAACCTTTAAATATGTAAACTTTTGAATTATTATGAATATTAAAAAAAAACCAGAATCTTTTTTTTTTTATTGTTTGCCCCAGTTTTTCCGATATTTATTACAATGACAATAATGATTCTTTTAAGGAAACCCTTGATCATTTTGTTTGTTTGAAAAAAATGTGTTATCTAAAAAAAAATCATAACTATCATAAAATAAGTATATATGTGCCTACTGTTTTATTTTTATTTCTTTAATCTGAGACTTAAAAATCACTATTTTGGAAGAATTATCTCAATATCGACTCTATTTTACTCTATTTTAAGTAGCAAGAACTTTACCAAGTTAAATTTAAAGTTTAGCTAGTAATGACTGATACAAAGTAATCCAAAACACATCTAGTTAGACGTCCAAAGGATTTCTACACGATAATTCTACTCGGTGTCACCCTTACTTCACGAGGGCTGCATAAGTACAGTAAAGAAAGAAGTTATATAAGCGTTTTAAGCCAAAAGACAGAAGAACATACAGTAATTAACATTATATACACAATATAGGAGTGTAATAATTACATCATTTATTAATAATAATAGCATTTTGTTTGATTGTATATTTGTCATCATTGCATCACTAAATTGTTTGTTTGCTCCTTTTTCCTAAAAATAGTCAATAAGACATTTTAATTTTGATGCTTTCTTATCTTAGTTTAAATTGATGTGATTAAAAAGAACAGTTTAATCCCTAAAGTATTTAAATCACCTGAGAGTTTGAGGTACTTGCTCTTCTGCTTCTCCTTCACCAGAGTCACCTGCTGCTCGATCAGCTTGTCGTCCACGTCCACGCACGGCTGCGCCCCGTTCTGGGTCTCCAGGTAGTCCAGCTCGCGCTCCACCCGATCCACTCGGGCGCCCACACCGTCCAGGTTCAGCCGGAGCGTCTCCTTCTCCTTGTCCAGG
The DNA here is from genome assembly GCF_982586985.1 of Callionymus lyra. Lineage (NCBI taxonomy): Eukaryota > Metazoa > Chordata > Actinopteri > Syngnathiformes > Callionymidae > Callionymus > Callionymus lyra. The sequence continues at coordinate 27,870,842 of NC_141827.1, forward strand.
TTGACCAGCTGAGAGAGCATCTGCTGCTTCAGCTCCCGCAGCTCCGAGGCGTAGCGGGCGGTTTGTTCGTGCCACAGAGCGATGCGGTCCTGGTGCAGGATCACAGAGGAGGTCATTGGACTGGAGGTCTTCTTGAAAGATGGTCCACTCAGAGTGTAACATTGATACAGACAGTATACGTAAATATCATATTTATACTGTGGATGTTAATAACACACTTTACATTCGATACAGAAGCAAATATACCATATAACGTGATACTGTAGTAACAAGTATATACTTGTAGTATACTTCTACACTGTCACAGACTGTCACAAATGTCAAGATTTACAATTCTTTTCTCCACATATGCTACAAATAAACTATATATACTGTGTTATATAACCACTAGGGTTCTGTGTCCACTGAAACACCTTTTAATCCCATTACAGCAAATCCCTTACAGTGGTTATCAGATACTAATGATTGTAGAATCAATTCAAACAGGTACTAAATTATAGCCAATATACCAGATTAATTTACTGTATTTTTCAGACTACACAGTGCACTTAAAATCCTTCTTATTTTCCTCTACTTTGGTTGGTCATATTCAAATCAAAGTAGATTAATGTTCATGTTGGTGTGGTGACCTATAAAGATGTCGGTCTTAAAGGTAAGATAAGTGACTGAGTCAAAGGAAAAGGGATTAGTTTGGTGAATGAGGACAAATCATTGAGATAAGATAAGACAGTAACAAGTACATACGAGTTCTGAATTTACAGACCACATGACTCTTGACATCAACTTTAACTGTATCATCTCGTCCTCAGTCCTCGGTTCTGGCAGGATTTTATCGTCACTTTAATTGAATACTTAATGACTGCTTCCATCTAGTGACCGGAAATTGTATTATAACACAAAAATGGACAACACTTTAATTTAATTTGCATGTTATTTGTGAATTAAAAAAAATCTCCACATAAATATAAACTATAAACGAATAATGATAAAAATGATTTGTGATTTAAGAGCAAAAAAAGAAAGTAATCGATAAAGTGCAGATGAATATTATTATAGTATTAGTGAAAGCTGCTTTTTATTATTGTGTTTTTGTATCTTATGTAACCTTTTTTGGCCACCGTACATTTAGGAATGTCACCCGCCAAGTAAAAAAAATCTTTTCCAACAGTGAAAATAATGTATTTTAACTTAAATAATCAAATTTATTTGAAACCTGAAAGAAAAAATAATAAAAATTATGTTAAAAATAGTTGAAGAAAATACAAAACAAACATTTATTTATATATATAACTATGATTATTCCTTTTATGTAATGTTGCTTATTTGATTTTATCGTATTTAATTTAATTTATTTCAAACATTTTTATTCTATCTTGCATCACCACAAATGATGGTTCACTGGCAATAAAAGTCTTCAGATTCTGATGATCTACTTCTGCTCGACCTTTGACCTTTCAGGGGAAGAGACGAGTGAAAATAAGACCCTCTCTGCAGGAGGTCAGTGCTTCCTGAGACACTCTGGACCAGAGACTCATGTATCAGTTAGTCAAACTAAAATAAAATAAAAGGCAATAAAAGTCTTCAGATTCTGATCATCTATTTCTGTGTTGCCTATTGTTCTTAATAAGGTGCGTTGTGACCTTTCGACCAATGAGGCTGCTGGAAAAATAAAACCCTTTATCCTCCAGAATAATCCATCCCAGAGTATAATAAGTTTTATTTTCACGTCAAAGGAGCCGATAAACAGACTTTAACATCATCAATGATTAAATAACATCATTGTTTAGTGTCTGTTTAAATATTATTATTCAACATTTTTTATCGTTTTTCTCAAACATTTTTTTCGTTTTTGAGCAACTTAAGAATCTGCTCGACCTCTGACCTTTCAGGGGAAGAGACAAAAAAAAGGGATCCTCTCTGCAGGGGGTGAGCGTATCCAGAGACACTCTGGACCAGAAAACCCATAAAAATTAAGTTTTATCGCGTAAACCAGAGCAGAAGTGTCAATAAAAGAATCCTTTTTACTGGTGGAGTAGAACCAGAACTTTCCCCTGAATGATCCACATCTGCATTCCATTGCCTTTGCCCCCTCTTTTTCTTCCCTTTTCCTGGAAGTTCCAGCCAAGGGCCCAGCGGGGAGGCAGAAGAAGACTTACCTCGATAGCCAGCAGCCGCCGCTCCAGATAGTCAATGAGAGCCTGGTGCTGTGCGCCGGCGAGGCAGGCCAGACTCATTAAGATAACTAGTCCTCTCATGGCTGCCGTCACAGCTCCGCTCCTGCAAGTGTGGAGCAGCCAGGAGGCTCCCTGAGGTGGGCTGGAATGTCCTGGGAGGAGGAGCCCTGGAAATCTGGTGGAGATGGAAGTCTGAGCCGGAGCCAGAATCTTTTCCACTGTCCTTGGTGTCGCCAATGTCTTCAAAAAAATAGATTCAAGAAACATTTGGGGATTCCATTAATACGAAAATGGAGGGATTCATTACATCATGGACACATAAACAACACTTAGACTTGTTTTTTATACTATTTTTCTCTCCACTCTGGCGTCAGGAACATGTGAAACCAGATGATGTCACTCTGGACATCATGCATCTATTATACCCTGAGCTGTGACTAGGATTGTGTATTGGCAAGAATCTGTCACGAGACAGGGGAAAAACACAATACATTGTGATACTTTAGGAACAACTATCCAGTTTCTGTTTTCCTTAATTGTAGAAGAAATTAAAGCAAAAATCAAGTCATATGTTCAGGACCAGAGGAGAGAATTCTTTTCAGGCTGTTGCTCCTAAGCGATCTTCCTCTCTCTTTGCGCTTGATGGAGTCTACTGACTCCTTTAAGAAACATCTTAAGACGTTTTTATTTGTTCAGGCTTTTCCTTGATTTTCTGGAACTCCTGTTGTGTTATCAGTTTTATCTTGCCCTTTAAAATATATACTTTATTGAATATTATTTTGATTGTTTAAGCGCTTTGTGACCCTCTTGTGAAAGCTCTATACAAATTACAATTACAATACAATATAAAAATGACTTACTTTCTTACTTAATTGTTCATTTAAAAAATCAATACAATAATATTGATTGATACATAGACAACACTAGTAAAGGCAGAAGTAAAAAAAAAAAAAAAGTACCAACACAAAAATTAACCTTAATTTGCAACTAAATATTTCAAAATAATTTAGTAAAAACAAAATACTTACTTATTTACTGAAATTATTTTGCGGGGAAGTAAAGGTTCACCAAAAGAACCAAGCAAAAATGGGAGAAGTCCTAAACTAAGAACTTTAAGAACTAAAGAAAGTTGTAATTAGAGTTCAAACAATAATAAATACAGAATTTAAATTAAATAAACTAAATTAAATCTTACATTTTCTGCAGTCAAATATTGATACAATGTCATGATATATAAGTTTGTCCATAATTATGTTCTTAAACTTAAACTCGTAATATAGAGCCTCACAGCAAGAAGGTTGCTGGTTCACTTCCAGCTGTGCGGAGTTTATGTGCTCCCCCAGTGCTTGCTTGGGTTTAAAACATGGAGCTTTAAAAAAAAAGTGGGTGTCTGAATGGTTGTGTGTTTCTTCTATATGTCACAGACTGTCACAGATGTCAAGATTTACAATTATTTTCTCGACATATGCTACATATAAACTATATATACTGCGTTATATAACCACTAGAGCAGGGGTAGGGAACCTGGTCCAGAAAGAGCCGTAGTGGGTGCAGGTTTTCGTTCCAACCATTCAAGAGGACACATTTTATCCAATCAGGTGTCTTAGGAGTGTAATCAGTTGATTGTCAGTCTGGTGTTGCTTGTTCAGCTGAAACCTCATTGGTTAAACTGTACATGCTTGATCGGTTGGAACAAAAACCTGCACCCACTGCGGCTCTTTCTGGACCAGGTTCCCTAACCCTGCACTAGAGGGTTCTGTGTCCACTGAAACACCTTTTAATCCCATTACAGCAAATCCCTTACAGTGGTTATCAGATACTAATGATTGTAGAATCACTTCAAACAGGTACTAAATTATAGCCAAAATAACAGATTAATTTAGTGTATTTTTCAGACTACACGGTGCCCTTCAAATCCTCCTTATTTTCCTCTACTTTGGTTGGACATATTCAAATCAAAGTAGATTAATGTTCATGTTGGTGTGGTGACCTGTAAAGATGTCGGTCTTAAAGGTAAGATTGTAAGAGAAGTTCGGTGAATGAGGAGAAATCATTGAGATAATTAAAGATAGGCGTCAAACAATGAAAATGCAACATCAAGACTCATATCTCCGGTTGGATACATTTAGTTTGACTGCTACGAGATGTCGTGAGTTTGAAACCAGTTGAAATGTTTTAAAAGTGTGAGAGAAAAAGTATTTGAATATGACGTTTTATCAACTCATTTGCTTACAGGTGCCGTCCCCGGACTGCTGTGGAATAATGCAAAGTCAGGCAAATAGTTTCTGAGCAGACAGAGGGACGGAGAGGAGACCCTTGTCGGGCAGGAAACCAGCGGTCGGAGAAGAAAAAACTTGGTAAGTCTTTTCATCTTTTACTCAACCTTGATGCTAGTTAATGAAAAGTGGACGTTGCAGAAGGATTTTCTTCAGGATGGAGGTGACCTTCAAGGCCGTGTCTCACGCTCCAGGGATCATCATCTGGAGGATAGAGGTGGAGTCTGGAGGTCTCTGGTTACTGTAAATGACTGACTGGTTGTCATTTCGCCACAGAAATTGGATCTGGCTCTGGTCCCGGAGAAGTTCCACGGAAACTTTTACGAGGGCGACTGCTACCTCCTGCTCTCAGTGAGTCTTTCCACCGCAGGGTTTGGATAATGACTTTTCCATTTGTCAACTTTCCAGACCCAGAAGGTGAGGAGCTCGCCGCGCTACGACATCCACTACTGGATCGGATCCCGGTCCAGTCAGGATGAGCAAGGAGCGGCCGCTGTCTACACCCTGCAGCTGGACGACTTCCTTGGCTCCGCCCCGGTCCAGCACCGGGAGGTCCAGGGTCACGAGTCCGACCTCTTCAAGGGTTATTTCAAACAGGGATTAATGTGATTAAAGCCTTTTTTTTTTAAGTGTTGTTGGTTCGACGCTCTCACTGGGGTCTGTTTATCCAGCTATAAGATGGGCGGAGTCGCGTCAGGCATGAGGCACGTGGACACCAACTCGTACGATGTGAAGAGGCTTCTTCACGTCAAGGGCAGGAAGAGGGTGATCGCCTGGGAGGTGAGTCATTGGTTACGTCACGTCACAAGTGAAGAAGAGGAACGCTGAGTCAGCGATTTTCGTGGCAGGTGGAGCTGAGCTGGACCAGCTTCAACATCGGCGACGTGTTCCTGTGCGACGTCGGCGACACCATCGTCCAGTGGAACGGACCCCAGAGCAACACACAGGAGAGACTCAAAGTTAAGAAGTGTATATATGCGGGTTCACACCAGGTTCTGTGACAATTGTTGAGGTACTCACAATCGAGGGGTCGTTCTTAAAGGAAGGTCAATCTGCTGGGAGGGGTCTAAAGTTATTGAAGAGTCAAAAATCATACATTGGCAAATTGTGGTCTGGGGAGTATTGGAAATAATCTGGCAATGGGATATGTATCATGATAAAATATATCGTGATACTGTAGTAACAAAGATATATTTGTAGTACTGTCGAGTACTTGACTCTGGTGTTGCAGTATTTACAGACCACATGACTCTTGACAAAGTCGTATCTGCTTCAATTTGTTTTGAAACCAAAATATGTTCAAACACCAGCTTTAAAAGCTGCTGGAGTCGACTGTATCCTCTCGTCCTCAGTCAACGCCAGGACCTCTCGGGATTACAGTGTTCATTAAGCTGCAGAGGATGTTATGACCGCTGCCATCTTCTGGCTGGAAGTTCAATATTTGCCTCTTAATTGTTAAAAAAAATGGAATTATTTTATTTTACACACACATTGTTTAAAATATAAACCCTCAGAGAGTCATTATTATTTCCTTATCTAATGTGCAAGTTTAAAATAATAATCCATCAGATTCTTCAGTTATTCAGCAGAGAATAAAAATAGTAGCCAAAAACACAAAATAAAGTCAGAAAATAACTGAATTTACTCAAATTAATTGGATTTTTTGACTTTTTTTTATAATCTCAAATAAAAGCCCTATTTTTCTAAATATGTTTTTATGTTATATAAATAGTTTGGCAATAAATACTCAAAAGTGGAAATACCAGAAAACCTTAAAACAAAATCAATAAGTCATATTTCAAGACTAGAATTTAATAAAAGTCCACATTCTGCCCTGGTCTGTTCCAGAGGATGATCTGGACTTCTGTGCTTAAGCTGCTGCCCCTGCGACCCGAATGAATCGTTGAAACACGAGACTTTAATGAAGTTTGTTCCGTGAATGCCCAGGGAATGTTGTTGGCCAAAAGCATCCGGGACAGGGAGCGAGGAGGCAGAGTGGAGGTCAAGGTCGTGGAGGGCGAGGCTGAGAGCGGCTCTCCGTACAGCATGCAGCTGCTGACTCAAGTTCTTGGAGAAAGAACCTTGGACATCACAGAGGGTCCTCCTGATGACACAGCTGACCTGGAGCAGAAGAGCAAACTATCTCTACACCAGTGAGGCAACCTTCCTCTCTTCAAACCTCGACTCTTCTTGAAGTTTGCCTTTATGATCTCAGCCTGTCTGACGCCGACGGGGAGATGAAGACCACCGAGGTCGCCATCAGACCGCTGGTCCAGGAGCTCCTCAACCATGAGGTCAGCTTTAATCCTCGAGCCACAGAAGTGTTCTGACCAACTCAACAATTCTCTTCTCTGCTGCAGGACTGCTACATCCTGGACCAGGGTGGGACCAAGATCTTCGTGTGGAAGGGAAAAAGAGCCAACAAGGCTGAGAGAAAGGCGGCGATGGCGAGAGCTCTGGTGAGGTCGACCCACGACATGTTTCAACCCTCGTTTGACCCGGGCGTCACCGCAGGAGTTCATCAAAGTGAAGAACTACCCGACCATCACGGGCGTGGAGACGGTGAGTGACGGAGGAGAGTCGGCTCTCTTCATGCAGCTCTTCAAGAACTGGACCGTGAAGGACCAGAACCTCACCCCGCTGGGCAGCGTGCACACCAAAGGGAAAGTTGGTATGTTGTTAGTGCTGTCAAACAACATAATTATTTATTATTTATTCACAATAAAATATCATTTATTTGAATCCATTTTAATCACTCTTCATGTTGCATCATCAAAGTTATTCAGGAAGTATATTTATGCACTTAATATGTTTTTTTTAAATTAGTTTTCTTTGCTGAAATGTTTATTGAAAAATTAATAATTATAGATATGCTAATCTTTTCTGAAAAACAAACCAAAACACACACACACAGTTGCATTTTCTAATAACAATTATTCAATAATAAAACTTCTAAATTCAATATCATTTTATTTTTTTATTTTTAGTAGTACTGAGCTACTCATTTGCATCCTGGATTTTATAGACTACAAATTATTAATATATATATAAAAATGTAGGAATTCAAATATCAAACTATACATGTAAAAAATGTATTCATTAAGAAACTTTTTAAAAAATGTTATGTTATTTTGTAAATGTAAATGTTATTATTTAAGAATAAAAGAACAAAATCTACCTTTAAATATAGAAATTATTGATAGCAATAAAATAATGTATAAAAAACAAATTAAATGCCATTTGAAATGTTATATTGGACTTTTCACAGGCGTCGAGCGTAAACAATGATTGGGTTAAAATAAATGAGACCTGCCTTAAAAAGGCTGTTAAATACCGACCCTGAAGACAGTGAACTTAAATCTTTCATGCTTGTCCACAGATCATATTTTTCTAGTAACTTATTAAAGGAGCTTTTAATGATCCAAAATAAATGAGCTTCATGAGTTTTAATTATGTTTTAAACTGTGTTCTCGAAGCTCACATCAGTCCAGAGAAGTTTGACGCGACACTGATGCATGATCGGCCAGAGATGGCGGCCGAGGAGCGCATGGTGGACAACGGCTCTGGTCAAGTGGAGGTGAGATGAGAGCATCTCTGGTCAGGTGACCTCCAGGTGTGAGAAGAAGAATGACCACAGCTATATACGTTTGGTAGGTGTGGAGGGTCGAGGATCTGGAGCTGGTTCTGGTGGAGCCTCCAAGTCACGGCTATTTCTACGGCGGCGACTGTTACTTGATCCTTTACACGTATCTCGTGAGCAACAAGGAACATTATCTGCTCTACATCTGGCAGGTGAACATCTGCAAAAATTATGTGTTTAAAATATTCCATTCATTCATGAGAAACTCTAAGGGATTTTTGCAAGAAACCGGTGATATGATACGTATCACAATACAGGGACAATGCTATTATTTATAGGTTGTGATATACAAGAATATATATTTGTAGTATTGTCAAGTACTTGACTCACCTAACGTTTAATTGCAACATTTAATGTGTCATAAAATGTGATTTAAAAGAAAAATAAATGAAAAGAAAACGTATTAAAAATATATACATTATATCTATCGTGATGAATCTGTGTATGAATATCTACTCACACCACTAGTGAATATTCGGACAGTAACTCATCTGAAGTCTCATCCTCACGCTTATGATTGACACCTCTCAAGGGGCGACACGCCACCACAGATGAACTCGCAGCCTCAGCACTGCAGGCCATAGATCTGGACCAGAAGTACAACGGAGAGGCTGTTCAAGTCAGAGTCAGCATGGGCAAAGAACCCAGACACTTCCTGGCGATCTTCAGAGGGAAGATGGTCATTTATGAGGTGCGTGTGCTCGATGCTCTGGAAGTCACCTCTGCGGGGTCGTGACCATGTGACACTTGACCCGTTCTTCCTTCTGTAGGGAGGAACCAGTAGGAACAAGCCGGACGAACCCGAGCCCCCCATTAGGTTGTTCCAGATCCGTGGTTCTGACCCGTCCAACACAAAAGCCATCGAAGTTCCAGCTCTGGCCTCTTCGCTGAACTCAAACGATGTGTTCATGCTCAAGAGTCAGTCTGGACTTCACCTCTGGTGTGGGAAGGTGAGCAAGACGAGATATATATATATATATATATATATATATATATATATTAGAGGTATATATATATATATATAAAAACCACTAACTTTATTAAACATCTAAAGACGCATCATGACAAAGAACATGAGGAGATCGAAGAAACAAAAAAAGGTGAAACAAAACGTAACTGTTAAATTTGCTGTTCTGTAGCGACGAAAAACTTTCAGTCGACGCATGAAAGTCGACAATAACAGATATTCTTGTTGATAGCGCTGATTTTCCTGTGTGTGACAAACTTCAGGACGATCAATTATGACACAAAAATACTTTAGCCAGTTTAGTCAAAACACAGTTAAGCGCTTCACTAACTTACTTTTAAATTGAGGTAAAATTATATTTCAAAGGTTAAATATATATTTAACGGTTCATTATGGCTTTTAAACAGAGTTTAAAGTTAAAAAATAAATACTGAAGATACTGGATATTGCATGTTGCTCTGAGACTGTTAATACACATTGTGTATTGTTAATATAATATTTTGAGAAGCACTTTCACATTTGATTATAGAAAGTATTTACTGCATTTCATACATATATATATATATATATATATATATATATACATATACATATACATATACATATACATATATACACAGTATATGTATAAATATATATATATATATATATATATATAGCTTAAAACCATCTCCAATTCATGCAATACTTACTAGTCAATACTAATACTAGTCACCTGCGGAAGGTACAGTGCAGTGAAAACATCATGCCTTTGCAGTTACATTGGTAAACCACTAGTGAAGCCAAAATCAAATATGTTTAATCTTACGTAGTGCAGCTTTAAGTAATAATTGAGTGGTGACATGTCAATCATACACATGTCCCACAATTTGTTCCAATCATTAAAACTTTTTTTTTTTAAAGAAATACTGATTCGTAGACTTTTAAATTCAATAAAAAAATTGGTATAATGGTGCCACCAGAAAAAAAAAATCAAAATTAAATAATTTAAATAAAAACACATAACAAATTCAACATTTCAATATAGAAATTATTTTTTATTAAAAATATATATATTTAATGCTTAAAATTCAAAGTTTCAATATTTGAAATGTTAAATTCAACCTTTTAATTTTCTGATGGCAGTGATACACTTTCACATACAGGAAATATTCCGAACAGAGGGACTGCTGCATAATGCATATTCTTTACAACGTTTTGAGGATCAACTACCCCGCTTTTAAGCCATGAAGGCTCAAAGTCTGATCATATCTTCAGGGGTCAAGTGGAGACGAGCGAGCCATGGCCAAGGAGATCAGCTCCGTGATTGGCCAGAACTCTCAGAGCGGCTGCGAGGAGGTCGTCGCTGAGGGACAAGAGCCGCTGGAGTTCTGGGAGCTTCTCGGAGGAAAGGCTCCGTATGCAAACGACAAAAGGTGAGAGGTCATGTATCTTATTTGAAAGGTTGTCTAACATTTCTGAGTGTGTGTGTGTGAGACTTCAACAAACAACCCTGGAGCACCAGCCACGTCTCTTCGAGTGTTCCAACAAGACCGGTCGGTTCATCGTGATGGAGGTGACTCAGTTCACGCAGGACGACCTTTTGGAAGATGATGTCATGCTCCTGGATACCTGGGACCAGGTGGGGAACAGGTCACGGCAAATATTGCAAAATGAGCTTCAAATGTTGGTCATGCTGTGCAGATCCAAGGTTTCTTCTCAAATATGAACGGTTGTCTGCTGGTCTCAGGTCTTCATGTGGATCGGTCAGGAGGCCAGAGAGTCGGAGAGGAAGGACGCGATGAGGACCTGTCAAGAGTACCTGCGCACACACCCCGGTGACAGAGATCCGGACACACACATCATCCTCATCAAGCAGGGATTTGAACCCACAACCTTCACGGGGTGGTTCGGCCCGTGGGATCCGTCCAAGTGGAGCGTCAGTAAATTGTAAAAGCGAAGTGTGAAACGGGATGAGTCACAGGTTGTGTGTTCAGGAGGGAAAGAGCTACGAGGAGCTGAGGAAGGAGCTGGGAGAGGAAGTGGCGCCAGTCGTTGTTGCAGTGGTACAGATTTGTTTAAGCCGTGGCTGAAATGTACGATAACACAAACACTCTCTCTCCAGGATGAGCTGGTCGATGACGCAGAGGAAGTCTTCCCAGAGTTCCCTGCAGACTCTCTGGTCAACATGCCAACCCACGAACTCCCTGAGGGTGTGAACCCGGCCAAGAAAGAGGTGAGTTTTTGGTGTAAGACGCACCCATTTTTGGACTATTAAAGAAATAGTACACCCAAAATTCAGATTTCCTTCATTTTCTACTCACCCTCATGTCAACGAAGGGTTGGGATTAATACAGTAATCCATCTTTTTTTTTTTAAGTTATAGGCAGAAAATTATGTTCCTATGGCGTCCAAAAAGACAAACTTAAAAGCACCCAAATAACTCCATACTGCTCGTCTCTACTGTCCCTCTGGTTGTGACACATCGACACAAGAAACTGTTCGGAAAAAAACTTAACAAGTCTATAGTTTAGGCTAGTTAGTAGCAGAAGCTAAAAGGCTAACATGCTACACAGGAAACATCACACGATAGAAAATGGGAGCTTGCTTGATAATTAGTGTTTCCTTTTTAGAAGGTATTTGTATATTCTTAACAGTGTCTTTTAGGATGAAGAAAAGTGAGCCCTCATCTCCCTTAAACAAGTTTCAAATGATAGAAGTCTTGTACATGAGGTTTCTTGACTCTAGCTCCATCTTAAAATTCAATCTAACATTAAATTTGTGCAATGATTTATCTGTACAATATTCACCTGTGAACAATTACACTGATATATACATATCCATAGACATATTTAAGTATAGTAAATGGCTCTTACTTATATGGCTACTTTCTTTTTCAGCACCCACTTCACACGAAGTTACTCATTCACCCATTCAAAGGCAATCACACACTGATGGGAGTAGGCTACAGCACTGCTGCAATATTTCCTGTGTACTTTGTATTACATTATAATCATGTTTTTTAAACATTCAATGGATAGTAAAACAGATCATTAAAAATGGACTCCCTCAGCAAATTATGACGGGTCATAATGTAATGGTCGACCCTGGGCTGCTCCTAAATTCACCCCAATCACTGTGTTCCAGAAGTACTTGTCAGACTCGGACTTCAGCAGCATATTTGGGATCAGCAAAGACGACTTTGACGGATTGCCGCGCTGGAAGCAGCTGAGTATGAAGAAAGAGAAGGGGCTGTTCTAGATATCGTCACCTAGAGAGCAAATCTATTGACATTAGCATAGATGTGTTGTTTGTTAATCAATAAAACTGATTTCAACCCTTTCACCAGGTCTGACGTCACGTTTGTTGTTTATCAAAAACCTTGCCTTAAAAATGTAGTTTTTCCATGTCATTACTTTGAACGGGGAGCTTGTGCAGAGGTGGGTCATGAGCCATTGCAAATTAAACGGTTGAAAAATGCGAGTAGTTAGCTAAAAATCTGTTAAACAGGAGGCGTCCAGCGTCATGTTGTGTGTGTGTCCCATCAAGAATATCCATATCTTCAAAGCCAGTTTAGGTTCAAACTGAGGACCACAGATCGCTAACGGTCCATGAGGCATTAGTTACTCGGCTGCAGAAGAAAAAACGATTTATATAGTTTCAATTCTATTGATTATTATTGTCTGGAAGAAGTTTAGAAAATAATTTTTCCTCAAATGGACAACATTTGTTGTTGACTACGTATATTTCAGCAGTATTTTAAAATAAAAGCAACACTAAACTCATTAGTACCATGATAATTAAAGATGGGGTTTATGTTCTGCAAAACGTTGGGAAGCTCAACCTTTGAAAACAAAATGCATCTTACTCTCAAGTTCAGAATGTTCCCAAGAACGTGTGGGACTTTAATTCCAACTTTTTCTTGTGACATTCTAAGAAGAAAGGGCAGGGTAAATATGAGTTTGATTGACAGACCACAATCCAATCATTTTGAAGAGGACACTTAAAAGGATTGGACATTGATTTTGACCAAGTAAAAATGTTAACCACCTGGTTTTACAATCCCTCAAATTAAACACAAGACAAAAGAGAAATTATTAAATCATTTTTATTTTGATATGTCTGGGATTTGCTGATAAAATATTAAGACCCTTAAAAACATGACTGAATGTACAGATTGTATTTAAATATTCAACGTTTTGGTTAAAAAATAAACATCAGTGTAAAAACTGGATCCACATTCCATACACATTTGGTTTATCATGCAGAATGCATTTTATAAAAATCAATAACAAGGATGATTGTGATCAACCTGATGGACACCAAAGTCTTGTGTGCTTCAGTAACTCTGACGTCACGGTAGGATTTGGATGTTGAGTCAACAAAGAACGACAAGGAAGAACAAAAGTTTGAACAGATGCAGAGATAAGAACACATGGCGTGCAAAAGTATGAAACATGGCGGTTTACGGAATCAAAAGTACATTCCTCTGTGCTCATGCAAACATTTACAAGAGTTGATAGTTCAATTCTTTGCTTAAGTTTTTGAAAAGTGTAAAAAAAAAACGACGCTTAAAAAAGTTCAGCTATTCTCAATGGAATACAAAGTGTTCAGCAAACATGGTAAAGAGACTCGCTCATGTGCAAACATAGTCAGACCGTGCAGCGCACTAGTCTCTCCCACGCGTTTGGTTTTAAAGGGAAATTATCTTTGACAGAATCTCACCATGAAGATGAATAAGAAAGTGCATAAGCAGCCCGAGTCCCTCCAACAACAATTAAATAAACAGTAATGATCACCATGGCAGCTGCCTTTAGAGGAGCTTTTATATCTTTGCAGTGACAGATAGTTCACACATGTCCCTTTGTTTATGCCCCCCAACCCCTCTTTTTTGCTGCCCAAAATGTTCCCAAAGACAATATAGCTATGAGGAGAAAACTTCATTTAAGATGACTCAGCGGTGTTTTCAAGTGGCAGCAGATGGTGAAAGACAAGATAGACTTGAAAGAAGACACAAAGTAAAAGGCAAACATGTAAAGAAAAAAAGTAGTCATGAGTTGCTTTTAAACCACCTGAGTTTGTTCTCAAACTGACGCTTCAGTGGATTTACGGGAATATTTCAGGAATTCCAACTAACCTTCATAGATCTACTCAGCAGTTAAGACACGACGCAGGCCTCAGGGTTTTTGGGGTCTTCGCTTATCACTCTGTCTCCAGCATCATCAGGAAGATCCGAAGCACTTTCTGGGAAGATCTGGTCCAGCTCAGGAGTATCAGCAGACGCATCCTCATAGGCACTGATGCTGTCGGAGTCGTTCCGGTCTGGGGAAGGATCTCGTCCATCCAGGTCGTGATCGTAAGGCCTCCGCAGAACGCCGTCTCCCTGGACGGGAACCTCAAGAGCCAGGGAGGGCATGTGAGCCAGAGGTTTGCTGACAAGCCGTCGCACCGCTTGCTGCTGCTCGTCCTCTCTGGACTCTCCGCCTGCCGTCTCCTCACACTTTGTCGAGGATCTGCTGCCGACTTTTTCCTCATCTTCTTCTCTCATTCGACATCCTTGTCCCAATGACCCGTCTGCTGCGTCATGATGATTGGCAGCTGCTTCTTCTTTGGAGTTCACTTCCTGAAAACATTCAACAGATCAAGATCAACAACACAACAGGAACGGGATTCATTTAATCGTTTCTGTTAGTTCTCATTCACCTCACACTCCCATCAAATTCATTCAACATTATCTTGATTGATAGACTCTGTATAAATGTGGATATCAATAATCTCAGTATCTTATCTTGTCTTTAACAATGACATCATCATGAAGAGGTGTATAATTGGCTATGGCTATGTTGACCGTAATCCTCTCGTCAACAGTCAACAAGAGGATCTTGCAGGTTTTCATTGTTAGATTAATTGCAACAAAATATGATATGAATATTTGCTTAACTTCATTTTAAATAAAAAATATTTAATTCATTACACACTTTATTCATAAGGAACATTTATAAAAAATAAAATATGATTTGAAAACCAAATAATTAAAAAGTAAAATCAATACAATTCTGGAGAAAAAATATTGTGTTATGCAAGTCCATGAATATTTTCTCACACCCCTAATCAATAACGGTCACTTTATCAACATGAGCATTCATCTACTTTGACAACCGTCCTACAGGCCACATAAAATGACTTGGTGAGCCGGATTTGGCCTGGAGTTTGACAGGACCATTTGATCATTAAAATGCAGAAAGGAAATTGGAGATAAACTTGTGTTTCTGATCAACATCATCAGCTGCTGAAGCTCAACAGGTTTCCGTTTTCTTTTCACCTCTTTCAATCTCTCCACCTCCCTCATCAGAGACGACACCAAATCCTCCAGCTTCCGCCTGGACTCTCGCTCTAGCTGCAGCTCCTACAAGTTTTGTGAGAAAAAAAAAAGTCAAACTCATAACCGCTAAGCTTCGGTGACTCAAGGCTTATCCGCGGCTGACGCACCGCATGGGCATGTCCCGCCTCCCTCTGGGCCTCAGCCAGCAGCTCCTCCACTCCCCCCAGCGTGTCCTGCAGGACGTCCACCTGGAACAACAGAGCCTCTCGCTGCACCTCCATCCCCCGCAGCTCCTGCACCGCCTCATCGTAGCTGGCCTGCAGCTCCAGCTACACAACAAGCACACATAAAAAACAAAACTGAGTGTGGGCAACTAGTGCGGAGCTCGAGCCAACATGCGAGTGGGCGAGCGATTAGTAAGTCATGAGGGGGAGGAATCATCACACAAGCCGGAGATGGCACCGCAATGATCAGTCATGACTGTGACAAATGAATGTAACGAGGATAGTCACCATCTCTGGAAGTCCCATGAAGAGCTCCTGGTTGGAGTGCTGGAAACAAAAACAACAATAGGCGCTTCGTCAAATAATTAAACAGCTTGGCCTGTGAGAGAAGACTCATATTGACGGTCGGAGTTGAAGAGATAACAAGGAAAGAAAATGAGGAGACGTGCAGCTTGGAAGTGGAATCAATTTAGACAAGAAGGGATCAGCGGAGGTGAAGACAGGCGAGCGCATGAGAAGGAAGAGAAGAACTGACGGAGAGACGAGAGGTCGACAAACAAAAGTGTAACAGATACAGAGAGGAGTGATGAATAAAGACAAGCAGAGCAGCATGACAGGAAGGTCACAATTTTATCTTTCAATTTAAAATATTTATCTTGACAAAATCATAATGGCTGGTCAATTTGATTTTTTGTTTTTGGCATTGTCTGTTCACAAAAGACGTTGAAGCGGTTGTGCGACAGTTGATTTCCCTTATTAATGACGAAAATGCTCATTTTCTTATTCCTAGGATGTTTCTAAACTAAATAGAGCTATGAAGATAAAATATTAATCAAGTGACAGCCTTTTAAAAGTCACATGTCCTTTGTCCTGGACCTCCTAAAGTCCAAGCGCAGCTCCTTGGTCTTTGAGGTGTTCAGCTGGAAGTGGTTCCTCTCAGTCCAGTCCACAAAGTCACGGTCAGACTCCTGTACTCGTCCTCGCTGTTGTCCCTGATGCATCCAACAATGTCCTTCAGCCTGACATACTGTGGTCTATCAGTGAGATAGTCCGAGATCCAGGAGAGCAGGCCAGGGTCCACATGCATCTGTGTGTTTGTCCTGCAGCAGAGTGGGCTGGATGGGATACTCACTGAGCCGCTACAATTATCCAGTGGATGTGCACTTTTGAGTCAATAAAGCTATAACTATAATATTTTTGGAAGATCAATATGAGTGGGATAAAGAATACATTGTTGCAGTTTTAACCAGGGGTGTCAATCTCAACCACACTACGAGAAAATAAAACTTGCAGGCCCAACAAAATGCCTATTGGCTGTAACAGGAAGTATGAGTCAAATAGTATAATAGTCTTTTGATTCTTGAAGGCATCTTAATTATCTCTGTGGTTGCTTTTGTTTAACAAACACTCCCAGCAATTCCTTTGCTACAACATCAGTTTAACCCTCATTGGAAGTCTCTGTATAGTTGTTAACATCTATAATATGAATTTATGTTAAACACTGGCATCTTTACAAGTCTCTATATCAATAACAACATTAATCTAGTGTGATTTTCAGCCAACCACCCAGCACGACAGATGATACGAGTTTAACAAAAGTGGTCTACTACTAACATAAACTAAACTATACTTAACATTGATGCGAGTAAAAAGTTAAAAAACTTAAATGTTGGTTAGGCCACGTAAACCAACAATGTTCTGAAATAATGGCTAGAGTGTAATCAGAATCCTTTTATTACCATCGTCGTGAAGGGTTCCACCAACTAGGAATGTGCTTTGGTTTCCTTGTGCAAAATTAAATATGAAAAAATAAAACTTAAGTAGTGCATGCTGGACCTTTACGGGGTAATCTCACGTCTTAATGCCGTTAATTTAAGTGCTCACTATTCTAAGCCGATAGCCCTTCGGTGTCAGTCAATTCTTGTTGTGTATTTAAAGGCAACTAATGGGTCGATTAAATAGATCTTCGACCTCTATTGTACTCATCAGTGTCTGTAGAAAAATTCTCTTTTCATTGAAATATATATTAGAAAGATATTTAAGTTTGCCAAACCCCCTACTCTTCTGTGATTGGTCAAGCATCAGGGTTTGTCACCAAACGTTATCAATCCTAAAAGTGTTCACCTCCAAGGGACTCATTGTATAAACAAAGAAGGGCATGATTGTAGATAGCTGTAGGAGAAGTGAAGCCATTCATAAAAAACTCAGCTGTAGTAACCTCTTGTTCGCTGAGATTTCAGACGAGGGGAGAACTTTATAAAGTAATAACTTCAAAATATGGTCATGGTGCATCTTGGAGAGGAAGACTTCAACGTTGGAAACATGCGAGTGAGTCAGGAAAGTTGGAGTTTGGCATTAGTTGCTCTTCAAGAAGAGGTCATTGCAAAAACTATTTTGCAAACTTTGCAGTAGAACAACATGAGATAGCAGTGTATTTGTACTTTGTACTTAATCATTGCAGATGACCACCCTTCAAAGTGGGTCCAATTCTGTATTTAATGTTGGGAAATTAAGTTATACTGAGAGTTTAACTTTTATGATCGACTGTATGAGTCGTCAATCGTATGTTTTTACACTACTTTGTATTTATGGTAGAAGTCACGAGTGGTTTAAGCGTGTACATTTGGAGAAACTATTTTGCCCAAGAGTGGAAAAAAAAGAAAGAAGAGAACAATATTTTCTAAAGTGAATTGCAGGTTCGCTGCCGTGTGAAGCCCACCTGACTGTCGCTCCTCCTCTTCAGGGTTCCAGCTCGGCTCTCGCTTCGAGCCAGACGCCGGGTTGAGTTTTCCGCCTGACGAGAGACAAAACACAGTTAGCTTTAGCATCGAAGCTAACGTCAACACAGGCGGCGGCAGATGTGAGAATGGTTCCGCAATAAAACAACATTCAGAAGAGAAAACACTTAACATATTAAAGTGTGTCACCGCGCAGAGCAGATTGTGTGTAAAAAGTCAACATTATCTGTAGTTTTATGGTGAGACGCCGAACTGACCTCTTTAATTATGGTGCGCAGAGACTCATCCTCGCTGAAGCCGCGAGACAACGTCCGTTTTCTCGGGGAGCCGCTGTTGTCCGGGACGACCGACAGCATCTTTCTGTTTTATACCACTTTGGGTTTTATGTAAGAGCCGCCTCCGAAGCCCTCGCTGTGGAGAAGTGGACTTGTTTCCTACGCAGAGGAACTACAGAATCGACGCCCAGGCACAGGCAGAATAAGTACGGAGGTCTGCAGGGACCAAAAGTGTCCTCCACGCCGCCCACGACCGCCCACTTCCTCTCGGGGTCAACGTGTGCGAGACTCGTCGAGAACAGGGATGAAGACAGAGAACACCTTCATGTAACACATGTTAGGAAAAGTCCAAGTTGATAATAGCCAAACCCAAAAAGACATATTTGAGTCCCTCGATCTCTAACGCGTTTTTGTTGTCCTCAACAGTACCAGTGGACTTGAGGCAAGTGCTTTTAATTCTCAATAGCCTGCATCTGGTCTGAGCAAGGTCGACCTAGCAGCCCCAGGAGGTATTTTGCCTGTAGCAGTTAGGCCCTCAGAAGGTTGACCTGAAATAAAACACTCTGCTTTTGTGTGCGAAATGCACAAGTATTTATTTTATTGGGTGTTTTTTTGATTGTTTAAACACTTTGTGACCCTGGTCTTGAAAAGCGCTCTATAAATACTGATCACTTACTTACAATTTTTTTCATTTAAGGTAAACTAATGTGAAAAAACAACTTTCCTGACTCACTCACAAGTCTTCCTCTGTGTGTTTTGAAGTTATTACGTTATAAAGTCTCAAATATCAGCGAACGAGATGTTACGAGAACGGAGTCCATTATGACATAATAATGGTCTAATCTCCTCCTCCAGCCAGCTGTAATCACGCCCCACTTTGTTTATACAACGAGTACCTTGGAAGTGAAGACTTCCGGGATTTATGACACGCGGTGACAACCCCCAACGTTTGACAAATCACAGCTGAGTGGGTGTGGTTATTCTAAACAAGACTAAATATTAAGAAATTGTAGAGAATTGTGGAAGAAAGAATTGTATTATTAAATGAAAAGAGAGTTTTGTACAAACAGACACATACTGATGAGTACAATAGAGGCCCAAGATCTATTTAGCAGACACTCACATCAAAATATTAGTTGCCCTTTAAAGGTAGGGTTCTTCAAAATGTTGTGAACAAGCTTCAGATTTTAGTTCTGGAGCCAAAAGGCTTCTTGGGTTGAGGCAGACAAACACAAATACACTCCAAAAGACAATTCATTCTCTTGAGTTAATCATGTGGAAGAAGGAAATCAATGCAAATATATGGATAACATACACATATACTGACTGTCTGTGTTAGCGTTATATTTAAATTAATTATATATTAATATATTTGTTTACTCTATGATTCCTAAAATAAATATAACTTGAGTATAACCTACAACAAAAAGGTATCTTTTATGACCAGGCTTTATGCAAGTATGAAGGTAAAGTTGTTTCTTTATTATTAAATTAAAAAATAAATAAATACGTGCTTTTTAAAATTAAAGTTATTTTTTATTGGAATGTTTAAATCACATTTTCTTTGATTGAATGATGAATACATCTATCTTCATAAGCTACCATATACTGTATGAATTGCATATAAAAATTCAAATATTTTCTATAATCCTTTTTTTGTGTGACCTTTCATCTTGGATTAGCTAGGTCTGTAAAATGGAACACTTGTAAAAGTAGCAGGTATATTAGTAGATGAGTAAACTGCAGTAAAAGTTGCTGTTGACTTATCCATATCTGCCTATCTATTATATCGGAGTATATTCAGTATTCATTGAAAACCAATGTTTACAATGGTATTTGTTGTTCATTGAGTTGTTTCTAAGCTACGTTTTATATGTTTTTTCCCTACTAACAAACAAAACAGTCGAATACAGATGCGTTGGAAAAATAAAACGCATTTAGTGCATCTGTCGTGATAAATGGACAAAACGAGAGATGCAGGTTCCTTCTTTCACCAACAGATGGTAGAATAGAGTCGAATATGACACTTGTCAATCGCCTTTAACTGACTTTTCACCAAATTAAGTGTTATTTTAGCGGTGGACCAAACCACAAGCCGCCAATTATTATTGTGTTTTTAAGTGAAATGATGTTTAAATGTGATGAACCTAGAGTTTAAAACAGCTTAGCTATTGGAGCTGGTCTGTTGTTACCTGATTTATAATTAAATCTTAGTTAAATCTTAAAAAAGCCCTTTGGAATTTTTCTCATTTCAGAATCAACATGGCTCTGTTATAAATTTAATTTAAACAAGTTGTCAAACAGTGACATGTTCTTCATGTGGATTCACAAATGGATTGTATTAAACTCAAGTCATTACTAAGCAATAGTTAGTGAGGTCATTATTAGGGTCAACAAAGAAAACACTTATAAATGTTGGCCTTAATATATCAATACATTTAGATTTCTTTGTACCCTTTTCCTTATTTGAAATGTGAATAGAAGTATAGAAAGAAAGTTGCATGGAATAATAACAACCCACAACATGTTAAAATATGTTGTTAAAAATAGTAACTCATTTTAAAAAATCCCAATAAATGTGGATTTCAAATGGAAACAACACCTAAAAACGTTTGACTGCAAAATAAACTTCTGTACCAGAATAAAAAGTGTTGAATTTGCCTTGAAACTGAAACTTTTGATCGTCGACATGAATGGACATCCATTCCAGACCCTTGTTTTGCGGGCTAAGATCTCAGCTGGTTAAGAAGTTTTTTTTTATTGAAGACATAAAAACAAGCTGCACGATATTGACGTCATCATCATGATAATCCCCCCCTAAAATGAAGCATATCTGTAGGAAACATTGCGAGAAGAGTTGCAGCCTTCTCCCTGCTCCCTGTCCCTCTTGACTTGGTGATAGACCTAAAAGCCTTTTGTTACAATCTTAGCCAATGGAGACGGATTACGACACCGGGCAGCGGAGATATATAACGAGCCCCTTTTTGACCGCACTTGCACATTTTTCAGTGACACTTCTGAACACACCGCACACCTCCGTGGACTAAACAACTGAGAGGACAACATCGAGCATCCACGTGAGCTTGCTATGCATCCATCAGATTGATCATTTAACTTGTATCGGGACACCTTGTACCACTTTGGAGCGCGCGCGCGTTTCCTCCCCTTAAAAAACCCAACTTGGACTGAGGGCATTGATGCTCGGCTGCATCCGAGACCAGGAGCGACGCCATAAAAAAGAGTAAACAAGCAAACAAAAGTTGTTTTTTTAATCGTGATGCCGAGGTACAACTTCTTGCTGTGCTTGATGGTGCTCATCTCTCTGGGACAGTCGGGGAGCGATGAGCCCAATCTGCTGCTGCCTCCCGCCAGCGAGACGCCCACGGATGCCGGACTGTCCCTGCTGGACGAGGACGCCGGTTCCCACGAGTGTTCCGCCTGCGTGTGGAGGGAGCAGAGCAAAGTGCTGCGGCTGGAGACCATCAAGTCCCAGATCCTGAGCAAGCTGCGCCTGAAGCAGGCGCCCAACATCAGCCGGGAGGTGGTCAACCAGCTGCTGCCCAAGGCGCCTCCGCTCCAGCAGCTCCTGGACCACCACGACTTCCAGGGCTACGCGTCGACCCAGGATGAGTTCATGGAGGAGGATGAGTACCACGCCACCACGGAGTCCGTCATCACGATGGCTTCTGAGCGTGAGTAAAATGTTGGAAAACACCCCCTAAATGTCTACTGATGTGCCACGCGCGTAATTGCGGACGCGGTGACCCCAAACTGGACACCGACCTAGCCTACTTTTTATGATTGATTTTTTTTTTGTTTGGGGTGGTGGGGGGGTTCTGGGAGCCTCCTCCGTGAAGCTGCCGGATCAGATGCTCAGCTGTGAGTCACGGCTGTCAGTAACGGGATCACGCATGAACCTGATAAATCAATAGCTGTGACAGCGTCAATATCGCCTCGTAAACACGGGTCAGAACAAAAGGCAGCGTTAGTGTCCAGCAGCTGACCAGCAGCATGTGAATGTCAAGTGCATTATTAATGGTGATGCAGCATTATTTTAGCCTTTTATTCTCGCCAAATTTCGCCACTCCTCGCCCTATATATTCACACAGGAGCACTTTTGTGAAATTACTGTTGAACCCTGGCAGCTGTGCCCTCTCGCTCTTTTATAGGAGCCTCTACCGGTGTCCCTGCTGTTCATCGCAGTGAGAAAAAGTGTGTCCAAAAAGCTGCCATTGTTCCCCTCAAGCAGCGGCCCCCCTCGGACGCACTTGCCTTTTAAATGCGAAGTTTATAGGCGCAGCTAGTTTTTTTTTTCCACCACGGGTACACAAAGACCGAGAATCACTTAGGGTCGAGGGGAGTGTGTGACCTTTTTCCTGCAGGATCGCGGGGTTCAACAACATTTACACACGTAATATATTCTGCAAAAGGCGGATAAAACACACATCACATAATGGGGATTTTTTTTTTTACACCCAACAACGATGAGTCGTATCTGCTCGTTCAACAACAATTGATGGCATCACCTGTCTATCTGTTTCCATGGTAACGCAAAGTTGGCATGTAAAGATGAACATTCGTGCAACTAACACATGAGACCCTTTAATGCAGTGGTGGGCGATTACATTTTCCTACGTGGTCACTTTTTTTGGTCATTGAGCTAAAATCATTGAAAATATATAAGTATAAAAATCAGAAAATAAAATCAAGCTAAATATGCTTTTTTAGAAAAAAAACCCCTTAAATTATTAATTATTGACTCAAAATAAACACTGAATGCCAAAAATGACATTACAGTTTATAAACGCATTTGTACAAATACAGAAGATTTCACTGTGGTATTAAATGGCAGCACATTGATCAATACATGTGCAACAGTTAACACAAACGTGTATTCCAATTGGAGGAAAATGAAAAATGCAACTTCAAATGAGTTCAAAATGACCTCTAGATTAACGACAGATTTGTTTTCTTCGTTATTCATCTTCTGTTTTCCTCATCTCCCTCTCTCTCTCTCTCTCCCCCTCTCTCTCCCTCTCTCTCTCTCTGTGTGTGTATGTGTGTCAGCTGCTCCTTATATCATCTGCTCTCCTCCTCCCTATATCCCCTCTTCTCCACCACCGGAGAAAGAGTTGAGAAAAACGAGTGCATCTTTCTCGCCTATGGCTCTTTTTTTGATCAAAAGTGCCTCCTTCGTTTCTCTAGATCTAGAAGGAGCACTTCAAACACGATTCCCTGCACACCTCGAACCCAATCACCCTTCACGGTGCTGAACACTGCCTTTGATGGGCCATGTGGGTTCACACAGTACATACTGAACTGGACCGGTGCCAGGCTTGCTTCTTAGTATTCACTCAAGGTGCGTGGGTGCCGCAGTGGGGGTTGAGAGGGTCCATGGTTCCCGGTGTCTAATTACGATGAAATATCAGGGAAAAGTACAAGCTATTTATACCGCGGTGCGGCACTTCATGTACAAGAGCGTCTCCCTCCATACAGTAACATGTGACTTCCACTGGAACACTGACAGATTTCTCCATCAAGCCTTACGTTTCCATGATAATCCCAAATCCTTCTTTCTAATAGAGGACCTGATGGGTGTCAGATTATTGATTATACAAATCAGGCAAGAAAGAGTTAGAAAGTCATCAACTTTGCTAACAAATGGATTGTATTAAACTGAAATATTTAACATTTTGTCAGGTCATTTAGTAATCGCTACAGCAAATTGACAGGGATGGTTATTAAAATAACAAGATTAAAATTAGCTATATCGAGCTAAATTGCTACTTGATGCTAACCACAATGTAACAAGCAAAATAATTTTTGATAAAAAATGTGAGGAAAAAAAAGAATCTGTACATTAGACAAAATGTCAGCAATAACAGGATACATTGTGAAAAAAAATCCAACTAAAACAGCGGACAAAAATTAAGTAAATACAACGATACATTAGCTAAAAGAAGCTAAGATGCTACTAAACTTTTATCACAAACAAACAATAAAAAGTAAGAAAATCGTAGAAAAAACGTGATAAATAACAGGATACAATAGCTTGATAAAGCTAAGATGCTACTTAACGTTAATCACAAACCAACAAGAAAAAGTAAGAAAATCGTAGAAGAAATGTCATAAAGAACAGGATACATTAGCTTAATAAAGCTAAGATGCTACTTGATGATAATCACAAACCAACAAGAAAAAGCAATACAATTGGAGGAGAAAAACAACATCAAATTGTAACAGCAGACAAAATAAATAAAGCTAAGACTCACAAAGAAATAAGCAAGTAAATCTAAGAGAAACAAAAATCAAATCGTAACAGTGGACAAAAGTTTGGTAAATAACAATATAAATGAGCTAGATTAAGCTAAAATGTTACTTGGTAATCACAAATGAACATTAAAAGGCAAATAAACCTAAGCACACTTTTTAAAATTGTAACAGCGGATAGATTTAGGTAAATACAAGATAGCTAAATGTAACTAGGATGCTACTTGATGGAAACCCCAAAACAAAAATAAAAAGCAAAGAAATCGGAGCGGAAATAAACATCAACTTGTAAAAGAAGATAAAAAAAATTGGTTAATAACAAGATACATTAACTAAATAAAGCTACAAAGCTACTTTTGTGATAGTCACAAAGAAAAAGCAAGAAAATCAGAGGCAATTTTAGACTCAGTAAGTAATTTCAAATGTAGTCTATTATTTTGACAATGCAATGAGCGATCTTGCTGTAACGATAATGTAGCTTAGCGTCTATAGAATAATTACACTAGATATCACCCATCATGCATGACTCAGCACTTTAAAATAGCCAGAAGAACTAGCTGCACATTATGTTTCAGACCGGTGTCACAAGGTCGAGCCTCCTTCACTGATGGATTGAAGACGTGGAAACTTTTCCCTCCACACACACCCCTGAACCGACTAACACGTGGTATACCTGGTTCACACACCGGGAGACAAGAAGATCTCGCGCACACACACCCACATCACACGCACACTCAAGAGAAAAGTCCTCCTGTTGACAAAAAGGGTCACAGAGTTCACAGCTATGTGATATATTGAAGAGGAGACTATTAGCCTCATCAGGTCTCTTTCTTTGGAAGCAAAGACGAACCGGTAGTAACTTAAACACTTATCCCCCACCACACACACACACACACACAAACACAGTGACATCCACAAACCACTCCCACACAAAAAACAAGTCTTTTATAGTGTTGACCCTATAAAAGGGTCATTTCCTGAAGGTGCAGGAACCATAAACATAAAGAGGGAGAGCGCTAAAAGGACAAGACAGCAGAAGCCGGACCGTCTTCAGCTCACTTAACATTTGCTGGAAGTTGATGACCAAGTGAGGTTTTTATAGATGGATTCATTCCACAGAGGTTTGGGTTTGACGATGGCACACGCTCACATCAGTGGCGGGGGGGAAATAAACTGATGAAGTTAGAAGACCTGTTTGCTTTGAGAGAAGTCGCGGCACGAGAAGGGCCCTGGGCGAGCTGTTGAAATAGCACAACGTACTGTCAACTTTATGGCTAAATAACATTCAAAGCCACCAAAGTCTATTAATACAGGGGCAGCATTTCCGCAGGACCCCAGGAATCTCACTCCCTCCACCCTCTTTTCTGCTATTCCCACGCTCGCATGCTCTGGTCCCTGCAGCCGTTCTCTTCCTTGGACATGTGGGAAGATGTTTTTTGGAGATGCACGTCATATCACAAATATAGCTCTGAAATTAACAAAGCACTGCTGTGGATCTTCTTATGAAACATCTTTGGAGGAGATCTTTTTTTTTCTTCTGAACGAGTTAGGTAGAGCTCGGGGATGCCGGAGCTCTGGAGGGAGGCACTTAGTCCGCAGGGAGCAACAAGCATCCCAGTCCTATCCTAAAGGGAGGGAAATCATGGAAGGGTTTTATAGGTACAATTTAAAAAGACCCGAAACAGATGTTATGTCTCACTAATAAAGGAAATAATGACTTCACAGCAGTAATTAAGCTCCGTGCAGGGACACCAGTGAGGACGAGGGAGGAGGAGAGGAAGATAAAATGGAGATCATTGAGGGGATTATTGTTGATGGATGTGCCCGGGCTTCTGTGTGGTCGTGTACGAGGAGTTCCAGACAAGTTTATGGAAGAGTCCATTAAATCTGACAGCCTTTGAGCGGAGGAATTGCTGCGTGGGCATTTTGTTAGACCCTGAGAGAGAGAGCCAGTGAATCAGCGAGCAGGACAATTACCGACAGATTAGCTTGTGATTGTCAACATAAAACTTTAATAAGATGCCTTTCTGCAGCAGCGTTCACCGCTGCTCATCGAATGAGAAAAAGATTTCTGCACACCGGGAGGCTTATTATGGAGGTTGTGAACTGTGTCATTAATTAGCCTTGAAATGGATTTTTATTGCTGTTCCACTCGGTGAGAATGGAGGGAGAATTTGTTGTTGAGAATAGTTGTTGTTGAGGTCGATGATGAGGCAAGCAAAATCAAAATCTAAACAATACAAATCATTAAAAACTAAAATCGAGACTGAAATATTAAGGCAATGCAATTCTACTGTTTACCACCTGTACTTGGCAGTAAATATAAGAATTACTGTGATATGTTTTGTTTTAAATATTGGATGTTTAAAAAATCTTTTTTACACAAACTTTCTTTCTTCAAGTTCTTTTTTGTTTGTTTTTAGAAGTTTCCCTATTGACATCCATAATCTCTGTTTCTGACATTATCATGTGTCACTTTATCAACGTGAACATGAATCTGTATTTACTTAAATGTACCCACTCACGTTTGTCACATATGCCTCAGTGGACGTTACATCGAGGTAAAAATAATTTCAGCAGGCTTCATTTATTTATCTTTCAACGTGGGGTACAACTAAAGATTAATTTGTTTAAACTATAACATGTCTTTAGATAACCCTATGGTGATTTAAGACTGACAAGAGTTGGATTTAACAGATGATATCTTGACCATGTGACCTTGAAAATAACCACTTCAGTTCTCATTCAACAATAGCTTCGACATCGCTATGACAGGAATTAATTCTTAAAGGAAACATATTTAATATATGTACAATAACAAGCATAAAACAAGCATAACTGCATCAGTAAAGTAACATGTATTTGGTAACTTAAGGTTCTGCAACAGTTATTGGAAAGGTAACCTTCCCTTTGTCTGGTTGTCTTGCTTCTCAGCCTCTAACTAAACACACAAAAAGTACTGAAGGTGCTGCTGCTGAAGTTCAGTGGCTTTTCTGAATCCAGAGGGAACCATCATACTTCATCACTTCTCACGCGTCAGATCTAACCTCAGAACAACTCTTGATAATGAAGTCTGAAAGTCGGGGAGAGCAGTGAGCTCCGATCCCTCTGCGTGTATGACTCAGCTGAGACTCGAGGGTTATGTTTTGTATCCCGACATGAATAGAAACTTAATGAATACATCCCTGCATGCTTCAGCCACGGTCCACTGTTCAGCTGTCCCTGGTTCAGTTAGGTCAAACTCAAGGCTGGCTCAAAATCAAACAAGATTAATGTTCAGTGTTGACCTATAAAGAAGCTGAGATAAGGAACTATCGTCGACGACGATTATTCAGAGACTAACAATGAGAGGAAAACCAATGCTTGAGAAAATAATTCTGAAGTATTTGTCGGAGGTCAACATAGAGATAATTAAGATGGATTGAGTTTTCAGAAATGAAAATACTTTGGAATGAAAACTTTACAAACGGACTCAAAATATTGATAACAAGTAATTTGTTTGGCCCAAAACCTCAATTGCCTAAAGATTATTTTAGTTAGACACCTGTAAATTAAGTGGAGAAAAGACATTAAAATAAAGTTGCAAGAAAACAATTCATAAAAGGGAATTAAGGCATATTGGTGTCTCGAAGTAAAGGAACTGTGGTGTCGTCCGTCAGTGTCTGCGGGAGGAACAGCTTTTTAGAGTCAGTTGAAGTGACTTCTTAAAAGGTGCCATTCTTTGCAAAGCGAATACTAATCTCCAAAGTTTTCCAGAAGTGTCGGATGGTTCGTCACACCTGTATTCTTCCCCCTTTATTTTTGTGTCCAACTGTTCTCATAGAAGAGGTAGTCTATGTGTGAATGCACACAAACACAAGCGCTGACACCCCAGCATGCTTCCTGCTGTCCAGCTGTCCACCTTATTGCACTTCACTGCACGCTCGCTCTTTTCTTCTTCTGCCGCGTCCAGCCGGAGACATCCGCAGTCACGGTGAGGTTTGTTAACATTTTACGTGAGCGCATCTCGTGTGTTTATGTGCACTTACATGTCTGACTGTGTACTTGTGCTCAATAGCTGAAATATGGAGCATTAGGAGGTGTCTTTTGTTGCTCCTGGGGGGCGACTGTGTTCAAGCCTAATAGGAGTCTTGTGCCTGCCGTTGTCCCAGGAGAGGGCTTCTGAATAAGGTGGCCTAACTTCACACTCCCCCCTC
This sequence comes from Callionymus lyra, assembly GCF_982586985.1. Taxonomy (NCBI): domain Eukaryota; kingdom Metazoa; phylum Chordata; class Actinopteri; order Syngnathiformes; family Callionymidae; genus Callionymus; species Callionymus lyra. Next base: position 27,899,903 of record NC_141827.1, read on the forward strand.
CATCCGCAGCTCGAGCCCAGCCTCCCCCACCACCCACTAGTGTCCCAGGGGACACTAGCGGGACAAAGAGGGAGTGGGGCTGGGGTGGGATGGGATGTTTGAGGGGGTGCACTGTGGCCCCTGTCTTATTAGAAGGGTCGTGAACGTGTCACGATGATTAATATGCCGAGGTGCGTGGGGATACCCTAGAGTCACATTTATTCAACATGAAGGCTCCCAAACACACACTCGCCACAAAATGGCACATTTGCATTTCCCATTAAGGAAAGAAAATATAGATATATATGCAAATGATACTTATATCTTGGTTTGTATTCTCCTGGACATTAACAATAGATGACCACGTCTCTCTCGGTCTGTTTTCGCTTCCCCTGGATGGCATATGTTTCGGCATATGCACACAACATGTGCCATGTTGGCTTTGAACAGTTTGAAAAAAAAAAAAGACGTGAACTTTAACATGGAAAGAAGTGTTGGAAGTTTGAATGCTTTTGGTTTATGGAGGGTAAAAGAAAAAGATGAAATATAACCAGGCCAGCAGGAGTTTTGCTCTGGGTCAGATGCAAGTATTACTCATTTCAAATCAAGTCAAATGATGTTTTAAAAATGTTCTTAGTTGTTTCCGTGACTCAATATAAAAAGTATAAATCAGTAAACTCTGGGCAAGGTCAGCGGTTCCTAAAAAATGATATCTTTTGCCATATTTTTCTTACGTCTTTGCACTTTTAGTCAATGCTGAGATGAGGATATTAAAGGCACACTCTGCCCGCTCACACATGTTGCCTATTTACTGTAGAACCACACCTTAATGTCCCTAATGTTCCACGGCCATCTGTTTTCAACTGTTTAACAGGCCCGTCTCTCACAGCATTTTCTGCATGTGCTTATTAAAAGCATTTTAAATGGCCTTTGCTCATATTAAAGGGGACAGATGGGAGAGCAAATATATTGTGTATGTCTCGGCTTACACGCACTTATAGAAAGCTGTGGGCTGACTTTGGAAGGCATGTACCCGGGGAGTCCAGCAGATGTTTGATACCTGCAGGCCTGCTGCATGTAGGCAGTAAAATTCATGTGCTGCGAATTTTGCAATTATACCAGAGGGAAATAAGCTGCTGCAATAACCAAGATGGCTGGAAACATGAGGGGAGAAGACGGACTACCTGGCCTTCTAAACTCACTGCTGGACACAAATCTGGCTTTTTTTTAAGCAGAGAGCGACGAGGCTCCACTTATCATTGACAATCCCCAGAAAGAGATCTTGATTGGTCCAGTAGGTGGTGCTCAATGCAAAAACAAAACTAAAAATCTTGCTGCATGATTCACATTAGAGCTTTTTTTAGTCATAATAGCTCTTTTGAATCTTGTGGGCGAGTTCAGGTGGTGGGATTACTTTTTTTTTTTCTCATTTACTGGCCAGCTTCCTCTTTTAATGCCTGGTGGAACCACTGCCAAGATGTGGGCTGTAATTGAGTTCTCATGTACCTCCTCCACTTACAGGATCTATAAAGGCGCAAATTGATTTCATCTATCAATGCAGTCATTGTTTGACGTGACATAGCTCATATGTTGTGCATGTGTGCTTTATAATTAGGGTCGTAGCTAAATCGCAGTGTGCGTGCCCGGCCTCTCCAGTGACGCCCTCTCAAAAAAAAAGCCCCTCTGGCCAGTTCAAACTTACAGTGACTTGTTTCTCGCCGTGGATGGTTTGCAGAGGACCTCTTCTTGCGCGTCCCTGATCTGTTACGTCTGAATACAACCGAAATTAGTAAACTCAAAGCAAACTGCAAAATCATTCGTTAGCGGTTGTGTGCCGATGAGCAAACACAACACCAACCACGTTAATTGCCGTGACCCCGGCAACCCACCCAGAGGAACATTGACATATTGTTTGTCTAGCGTGAGACATTTACACTCACTAATGAATCTCCCCTGAAATACAGGCTGAACGAGCAAGTCTGTCCCCGCTCTGGCCCGTATTCAATGGTGCTCGGAACTCTTCTAATGGACAGTGAATCTGTACCTCCTCGATTCATATCTTTCAATGCATGCCTCGTGGTTCAATGACAAGACTTGTTTAGAGTTAAAAAAACAACAACAAGAGCCCTGTGTCGTGACCTGGTCATCTGAGGCTCGGTCAACAACTCCCCGTCCAACATCTGACCAAAACAAAAACAAACCGGGCAGAATCAGCGTCCCACAGATTTCAAATGATTCTCTGTTGTGAAGAAAGACGTATTACCATTGCCATCGGGTCGACCTTGACCTTCAAACTCAATCTGGCTATTAGGGGCTGCACCCCTCACCCCCGCACCCAACACCCCTTAGATGTAAAGAGGCTGACGGTTTTGACCCCTGATCCCATTTCTTAACTAGACTGAGGTGCCAAATGACCTCTTGACCCAGGAAGCATTTGCAGGGTTGCCTGGGCAACATCAGATTGAGCAGTGATTGACAAGTCCAAACAGATTTGATCTTTTTTCTTTCTACACTTTTGTTCGTACGTGACTACATGATACATGGTAAAATGCCCCGTTTATTTTCCCCAAATCTAAACTGCGATCATTCAGATTAGGTCTGTGAAAACAGGCAGATTAAATATTCTATTGTATAGTGGCAGCACATTATTATTCCAGATAGATGCAGAATAAATTTCCCTTCATAAATGGACACTTTACATGGAAATGAATGTGTGAATGCAACGGACGGCTGTCATTATATCAGAGGGAGGTCTATGGAAATTAAGCTTTGACATGTGATGCAAATATATATAAACACCCGAGCGGATCATGACGGAATAATTTAGTCTATTTTAGGATGCACCTTGTGTTTCTTAATGTAATCCCTCAGCTAAACCTCAAATATTCCTTTCAAGACTTTTTGATTTTAATGTTGGAATAAAACCAGTTCATTATGACTGACCCTGGGGAATCTAAGGTGACCATCTGGCCAGTGGCCACCAATAAAGATTCTGGTTTTAAAATGTAAATATATAAGCTTTATGTCATCACAAACACAACCTGTCAAAAACGAAGACACATGACTAGCGTCACAAACAGACAGCCACAATTGAACAGATCATTTATATATTCAATTCAGAGGATAGCTGATTTATGTAGATACTAGTATAGAGATTTATATGAGAGTCACTTTAGCAGCTATATAAATAAGATGAGTTGAATAAAAATGATTTATATCAGAATTAATTATCAATGTATATTGTAACACATTTTGTAAGAGCACAAATTTTGACACTGTACAGTGATTTAAAAAATGAAAAGAAAACCCTGTTTTTATACTAGTAGTAGCTCCAGTATATCATGTGACTAAAAGACAGAAAAGAAAACATGCAAAGGCCAAAAGCACAGTTGTTGTCAGGACAATATCATAGCTTTTGATTCAATTACGAAAATGCTTAGATATGTTAAATTCAGCTCTTGCTATCATCATATTTGTTTAAACAGACGGAGACGAAAAAGATTGTGTTCCATGGAGTGTCAAGTGTCCAGCAGGTGTTGGACATGTTCGTCTAATAGATGAGGAGTTGGGATTTAATTATTTGTGTCTTTAAGTTTGTCATCAAATCACGTCGTAACTTTGACTATCGTTCCCTTCTCAGCGGAGTCACTGGTTCAGGTGAACGGGAAACCCAGCTGCTGCTTTTTCAAGTTCAGCCCAAAACTGATGTTCACCAAGGTGCTGAAGGCCCAGCTGTGGGTTTACCTGCGACCGCTCCAGCAGACGTCCACCGTCTACCTGCAGATCCTCAGACTCAAGCCCGTCACGGAACAAGGCAGCCGGCACATCCGCATCCGCTCCCTGAAGATCGAGCTCAACTCCAGAGTGGGACACTGGCAGAGCATCGACTTCAAGCATGTGTTGCAGAACTGGTTCAAGCAGCCACACACCAACTGGGGCATCGACATCAACGCCTTTGACGAGAGCGGCAACGACCTGGCGGTTACCTCGCTGCGACCCGGGGAGGAGGGACTGGTAAGGACCCTCTGACCTATCTATGGGATTTGGGAGGGATCGTCTTCACACAAGTGGAAATGCATATTTACATCAAAACCTCTACTTGATTTGTAAGACAAAAACAAAACCTGTTAAACGTACAGTAATTTCAAAAACAAAATCCAATAGTAGAGTTGAAAATGAAGTGACAATCAAACAATATTTTTTATTAAATTCAGCTTGGTCACACAGCTTTAGAGAACATCTGCCCCCCTTTGAAGATTCTTAAAGAACAATGAACTTGGTTTATGCTCTTTAGGAATTGCTATACGTATTTATATAATCTGACTTGCTGACCTGCTTATTAACCAAGAAAGTAAACAAGTATACGATGCATGTACTGCATTGATTATCCAAGGGATTGTACTATCTTGTCCTGTGAGCTCAACTTAAAAATAATTCCAAACAAATACTTCAGACGAAAATGTTGCTGATTAAGATATTGCCCTTCCTCAGAAAACCCCCAAATCTCTTCATATTCTGAAATGTAGACTATAAACTGTAATCTAAAATTTTACTCACAACAGCTAAAAAATTGCTTTGAGAGTAGTTGTGTCAACATTAGCATTTGTTCTAGAAAAGTATTAATCTTGACTCATGTCTGACAGATAATTAAAATTGGCTACAAACTTTTGGTGCAAAGTTAATAGGCAGGTCACTGCACACTCAGCTGCCAATCCAGCAGTTCGTTGACACAACGGTTGCATTTATGTGTTCAAAGAATGGTTCAGATAGATGAAATAAACTCTCTATTCCAACTCAGAGAAGATACAACCAGAATTTGAGTGTCATTGCATTCATACTTCTGCTGAAGCTACAGCAACTACATGCTCATTTTTCTTAACTAGTTCTGCAGGTTCAGGATGAAACACCGGCTCCGTTGTCAATGTCTAAATAGCTGAACCCCAAATTCTTTAAAGCATTAGATCCCTTTTGATCAAAACAATAATTTATTATTGGAAATTGACACAAACTCATTCATAATACTGAGCGGCAGTTTGTTTCTGAAACCAGAATCAAACTCCAGATTTTTACAGAGATTATCTCGTTGTTTCAGTGCAGCACGTAGTGACAACCTTAGATCTCCTTTTATCATGACTCTAAATAACAGGATCAAAAGAACGCCATATGCTATAGTTTAGAGCGTAATTTTCTTCGTGAGCATGTGTCATGTTGTACTGTTGTTGAACTACAGCGCCACATAAAGGCCCGGCGTGTCTACTACATCATCACTGGCTTTGCCTGAAAGCTTTAAACAGCTTCACAGCAGACAAAAAGATTGAATAGGAAAACATTTCTTGTGTGGACCAGGCAATTTTACATAACATTCTTGTTTCTAAAATACACTAATATTAAGTGGTCAGCTCTTGACAACAGATACCAAAGGTCAACTCTGAGGTCTAAGCCAATAAATCAAGACCCCCCTGCGCACACAGCAGTGTGCTTTGTTTTTCTTTAACAAAAAAAAAGAAGGGATCAAAAACACAAGCAAGTTGTGGGAAATGAAGCAAAAACACGGAATCTCACTGATCAGAGCAAATACAAATCCGACATTTAACTCGTCCAGCTTTGCAGAAAGAGCATGAGATCCAGCTTTATCTTATTAACTTGATTTGGTAAAAGGTCAAGTTTATGGTTGTGTTCAGATCTTCTCAGACATATGGGCAAAATACAGAAGGGTCCAAAGTCCAGTCCGGAGGCTTTTTTGGTCATCGGTCAGATTTCATCTGTTCATCAAGTATTTTATTCATGTAAACGTTTACCCTAAGAGATGCACAACTTCTAAAACTTTCATGAAATTTGACACAGTCTTGTGACTCAAATTAAAATTTGACATAATTCTTCAAATATATTCTGACCTGTGGATACATATCACGATAGAGGGATAGCGATACAAAATATTGAAATATATTGCGATACTCGATACTAAGAAAAATAATATATTTGTAGTATTGCATGAGTACTTGATTCTGGTGTTGCAGAATTTACAGACCACATGACTCTTGACGAATCGTAATTTCTTTCTTTCGTTTTAATAACAAGATATATATACAAACATCAGCTTTTAAGACCGTATCCTCTCATCCTCAGTCATCATCAAACTCCCAGGATTCATTGTTTCTTTTAGCTGCGGAGAATGTGGTTGACTACTGCCATCTAGCGGCCAATGTAATTGCATGTTAATTGTAAATAAAACAGAATTATTTTTATTTTATACACACTTCATTGAAATATATAAGAGTTATTATTAAAAACATTAAATAGATTTGAAAGGGAAGAAAACATACTAGTTTATCGATATTTTCTCACAACCCTAACAATGAGTTTATCACTTATGTGTTGGTCAACGTCAAAGAAATGCACACTCAATGTTCAGAACATTATGTTACCGTCCCCATTTTATAACCCATATTTTAAATAGAAAAAACTATCTCATACATGTCACACATTTTTACCACCTCCATTCACGTTCACAGATTAACAGTTATTTTCCTCTCCGACCCAAATTATTTTTAAACTGCTTCTTAACGGCGTGTCATTTTTAAGATCTTCTTGTCGCACACTAACAAGCAACACAGATTGCTGGTAGGAATTATTTTTTTCCTGGTGACATTTAAATTGTTCTGCTTTTATTGTTTAATCCATGTGCCTCTGATTTGTCTCTTATAACCACCTCTTTCTCTCCTTCCTGCCCCTTCCCCCCCCCCTGTTTCCAGCAGCCGTTCTTGGAGGTGAAGGTTTTAGAGACGACCAAACGTTCTCGACGAAATCTGGGCCTCGACTGTGACGAGCACTCCACCGAGTCCCGCTGCTGTCGCTACCCTCTCACTGTGGATTTCGAGGCGTTTGGCTGGGACTGGATCATTGCTCCCAAACGCTATAAAGCCAACTACTGTTCTGGCCAGTGCGAGTACATGTTCATGCAGAAATATCCACACACCCATCTAGTGCAGCACGCCAACCCCCGAGGCTCCGCAGGGCCCTGCTGTACTCCTACCAAGATGTCCCCCATTAATATGCTCTACTTTAATGACAAACAGCAGATCATTCACGGCAAGATCCCGGGAATGGTGGTGGACAGATGTGGATGCTCCTAAACTACAGAGACACTTGTGCACAGCCTACATTGAACCACCCAGAATCCTTATGGAGCTCTCCCTTGGCACCAGATCCTTCTTCTTGGCACCAGATTTCACTCCACTCAGCCACAAATAAATGGGACTAGCTTTGCATTTTACTGTAAAAAAAAAAAAAGTAATTATAAAAAAAGTACAGAGCAATGGAGATTCAGTCCATTGTGTATGATTTTAAGAGGCTGAAAGATGGAAGAGCTACAGAAATGATTGTCTTATACAGTATGTGTATTAGTTTTGTGTTTTTGTTTTGAGAATTGTGTGGCATCTTTGTGATAGTCCAGAATAGTGGATTCAGATGCCAGGAGACAGAAACAGTGATACGATTGAAAGACAATTTGAGGTTCTTTATTTTTCACAAATGTCTACGAATCAGAATTCCTGGTCAGATAGATTTTGTTTTCATTACCAACAAGATAATAATGATCAGCAACAATTGGTAGTTCTGCCAAGAGATGTGCTCAAGAGACAATAACATCCTGGTGGTTCCCAAAACCAAACAAACCCTTCAAATGTCTAACATCCTAGTGTGACATTCTTGGGGATCTGAGCAACAGTTTCATGGTCACTTTGATCTTTTCTCTTCGAGGAAAACGGCTTTGTCCACTACTAGTTTCTGACAGCGTTTTCTGAGAGTACCAAATTCCTTAAATTGATGCAACATTTCCTGAAGATTGTTACATGATAAAAAGTGTGAGAGGTTTGGAATTTTAAATGTAACATTTATATTAAGCTGTGTTTACATCATCAAGGTAGATGACTGAATATTCAACCCTCAGGACAACACTTGGGTTTAGGACCACTTTACCACTTATTGACACTTGTTTGGTAAACTTAACCCACATTCAGGTCCTTTAGCTCTGATTTTAAGACTGAGATGAAGGAGATTGAGATCAGAACTGGAGCTGTAAGAAGTTACTTCACACCCAAAATGATGATAGTTCACAATGGGGTAGTAGACAGGCTGGTGAAGTTCATTTGAGATGAGGCGAGGGCACAGTAATATGAGGTAGCGGTCATAAAAGACGTGTGTATATTCAACAAATATAAGTCAGTGTTTTTACCTGAGTTTGAAAAAGGTAGTATGGATTGAAAGTATGGATTGAAACATCTCACTCCTGTTTCCAGATAACAGTTAGAAAAAATAACTGACACAGGTTCATACAAGGGTCAAAGGTATTATATATATCGAGCCAAGATAAAATGATTTAACAATAAAAGTTGTAGTCTTACCATTTGTTAAAAAAAAGCATCTTGGCTTGTTACATACCTGTGACCCCAGTGTGACCATATGATGTATTAGTTACATGTCACTTCTTCTGGGAACAAAATAGTTAATTTGATTTTTAGTTAAAGTTATACTAAATGATTACTTGGGCACAGTTGTTTTTCTTATCCAGGTACAAACACAGACCCGGTGTTTTTGCACACCATACTCAGTTCATTTGCTCCATGGAGTTATGGGGATCAGTTAAGGTTACCTGGATTGGAAGTGGTTGTCAGCTGTTCAGCAGTTTCTAGGCACTATCATCCTGATGAATGGGTTTGTGATTCATGTCATCCCCATCTCCATCGTTGTCCTAGGGTGGCATTCACTATTAAAGTTACACGTTTTTAAGAGTCAAAGTGGCACTTTGAGTCAGGCTAATGAAATTGGTCAAGAAGTGAAGTGGAGGCCTGTTAGAGTCACTGCTTTATAGTGTTGAACGCGATTGTTTGTGAGCTGCTCAAGCAAAAAGATTGTGTTCCAATTCTTAAACAATATTTTGCTGCGCTGATGCAATGTTGGGGAAATGTTGTATGAACTCCTGCCCTTCTCTAGTCTATTTGAGCCCTCTTTCCTCCAGGTTTGTGTCTAGAATCTCCCCATTTACACCTTTGATGAATGTGGTCATTTTATCTTATGGAAGTTGTCCAGAAGATCACACCCCTACTCTCTAATCTTCAATAATCCAACAGAACTGGGGTTTATAAAATGAAGAGAATAGTTTTCAAGGTGAGGTTAGATTAGAGCTTGTCAAATAGATCAAGATAAATCAGAGTACACCGTCATGCAGTCATGAATTATCGTTAGTGCTTGAAGAGTAGATCAGTACACTTGAAGTCTGTCTTTGTCTCCTGGATGTCCAAACAAAGATTTCTATTTGTTGTAAACGAAAGCACTATGCTGTTGGAAAAAGAGCCTTCTGACATTTTATATAAATGATATATGTATATATTAAAAGGGATACAAAAACCTTTTCGGGGGCACTCTACCTTCCAACAATAAATTTTGCACTATGAGATGTTGAGACCCTGTACAGAATAGTCGAAAAAAAAAGAAACTATTGGAGACTTTGGTGATTAACCATACGCGTATACTACACCATTTGTCACATCTTTGATACCATCCCGCTTTCCTGGCTTTTGTCTGAAGCGGGGGCCTGTCCATACACTCGCACATTTTTTAGGCCCATCCAGAACCTAAAAGTACTGTCTGTATCGGTGGCCTAAAAGGCCTCTTTTCCCACCTTGGATGATAAATCAAGTGTTTATTAAGTGTCTGGATTAATGAACAGAGAATGCTTTAACTGGAAACGGTCTGGCCAACAACTTTATTATGTTAGTTTTAGAAAGACCTTTTCCTTTTTTTCTTTTTTTTGATTTAACTTAAACGATATTTCAAGCGTGTTTCATAGACATGTTTTGCCTTTGTATGTAATTTAAAGAAAAGAGGAGTATCCAGGGATTTTAGCCAAAGTAGAGGGGGACATGTGTGCTGTAACTCTTGTCATTATTGCAGGAATATGCTAGAACATTTCAAAGGATGATAAAAAGCTGCTAAGATGCAGTGGTTGGAAATTCTTCAACTGGTCATTTGTCTATTTATTAATATTAACTATCAATGCATATTAAGTCTGTCTACCTCACGTTAGCCTTCTAAAAACTAGCTTTTTCAAAGAAACATCACCGATTAATCTGTGCAAACATTGAATCCAAGAGATCCCTGACCCCAAAAAGTTGTAGCTAAAACCACAGGGTCCCCATGCTCTCAGGTTCAGATTGACTTATTGGAGAAAGAGCAACGGTAGCAGCTCTGCTGAAGACGTCCATAGAAACGCCCACGACTATGGCCTGTGAAGCTGTTGAAAAGTGGAAGTGTAGTGTAGGTTTACTACTGTGAGTGAAAGTCTTTTCATATAATTATAAGAGAGAGAGAAAGTCTCTATGTAAATAACGACCCAAATGTTTCATTTATAATGTTTTGGACAGGTTCACCGCTTCTTTTCATCCACATTCCTCTGTTGTTGGTGTAGTTCAGAGACACACAAAAAAAGAAATCACTCAACTTTGTAGTTAAATGGTTGTGCATATATGAATAACAGTTCAAATGTTATTTTGCCTTTTGTTGTTTGTTTACTGTCATTTTTCTTTTGTACAATAAATCATCTATTTAGCTTACACTGCTTGTTTATTTATTGAACAAGTCAAGGGCATGTAAATATGGGGCAAAAGTAAAACTCTGCATTGACTAGTGGCAAAAATTAAATATGATTGTGAGTCAAAAGGTTCACATAGAGCAAGCAAATAATTTAGAGGATGAAAGAAAAACTATTGGAAGTTATAAAGTATATTTTAATTCCAAAGTCATTCATTTTAAAAAAGAAGGCTAAAGGTAGTGAGCTTAATAACACGCATCCAAAATTACTTTTCTTTTAAGGTAAGTAAGTAAGTAAGTAATTTAGATTTATATATTTCCCAGACTAGGGTCACAAAGCGCTTAAACAATCAAAAACAATAAAATATAAAATATATACTTAAAAGGTCAAGATAATGCAAGATAAGATAAGATAAGATAAGATAAGGTACAGCTGCTCCTACTCCTACGCATTAAGATAAACAAGCTGAGATGACCCAGGGAATTTTTTACACATAATGTTTCCAGACATGTCCAACTGGGAGGATACCTCGGGGCGGACCCAGGACACATTGAACAGACAATGTCTCAAGGATAGCTAGAGCAGGGGTCGGCAACCCGCATGTGTAAGTATTGGTATAAATGTGGTTATTTAATTTAAATGTTTGGTAGTGTTTTTGCAGTTATGCATTAAAAAAGTGCAGCTTTTTGCTGTGACTTTAAAAGACTTAACTTTGCGTGGAACTGTCGCTGAGGCTCGCTCTCAAATACACTCCCCCTCCCTCACCTGTCTCAGTACAGTAATGCACACAATATAAACCGTTTGTACAAAAATATAATTTTAATTTGATCAGAAATGTAAAAAATTATTATGGTATCTAGTCTGTCTTAAATCAGGGAATAAATCGAACCGTTTTAAATTAAATATGTCAACATCACAGCAAGGCATTTTACAGTGTAATTGTAGTTACTTTGTAGTTTGTAGTACTAGAATAAAACAGATATTTCTTATCAGGAAAATCCACCTTGCCGCTCACTTTTGGGTCCTGAGCAAGCTGTCAAATGGAGTAGTTGACAATTTTTAGTGCCTGAGATTTAACATATTATAGATGTATGGGTTAAATATGTATGATAGTAAAAATACAATGTACAAAACATTGTTAATGCTTAAAGTGATGTACAATATCAACTCATTTTCTGAAAATAATACCAACCTTAGTCAACATGAGGGTGAGTAGAAAACGAGTGGAATAGGAATTTTGGGTGAACTATTACATTTACCTTTCATTTATAGTTTATAAAGTGACAGCATAAAGCTAAACAAAGTAAGTAAACCTTGTATGAGAGAGAGAGAGAGCGAGAGAGAGGTCAAGGCCTGTGACCTTAAAAGAATGGTGGAAGATTATATGAAAAAAAAAATCCAGTTTGGGTTATCATTAAGTCGAGAATAAAATATAAATAATATCTTAATTCATCATTTAACTAACTTCAGTTAACTAAGACAGCAGATATTGCATAAAGACAAACCAGGAAGACATATTTCAGAAGATGAATTTACACTTGTTTCAGGTGATTTGGGAAATAATTGGCGTATCTCTAATGGTGCTAATGCATAGCTAGGGCTGCCTCCAGCACCCATGCGCGCACACACACACACACACACACGGCAGCACACTTGGGCAACCGATGCTTGCACTCTAACTGGGAAGTTGAGGTGGCAGAAAGCAGATTCACCCAAAGTGTAATTGGTAAGAGGCTCAGTGTTCTTGCCCAAGCTGCTATTATTTGGATATTCATATAAGGCCCAGCCTGACCCAATAAATATGCCACCTGATAGGAGGGCCTCTCATCAACCTAATTTAGAGAATCAATAGGGGACAAACGAGAGTGAGAGCAAAGTTCTTTACGGATGCAAACGGACAAAGACCACCCAGTACAAGCTCTGAGAGACTGATGCCAGCAGTGACATAAACCTTTTGACAAGTCCTCTCTTGACATAAACAAACATTCACACAGTCCACTACCCCTCAAGTGCATCAATGTGCCGTACACATCATTATTCATACCCGCCCTAAATAGACAAAGGAGGACATTGATGGATGTTTTTATTGTTTTGCCACACAAGGATTAGCAGTACAAGTTAGACATTAAGTGTTGACAGCTGAATGATCCGACCAAAGCCTTAAGACTGCTTACATGAAGAACTCTGACACAGGTACTTAAAAAAAAAAGTCTCACTGAAGCCCATTTGCTATGAAGGAAAAATGTAAAGTTTGATGGGAATATTGAACATGTTTCAAAGCTCTCAACAATGAGTGTCAACGGGCCTGAGAGGTTAGAGAAGGGACACGATGGCAATTATAGCCATAAAGTTAAGAGAGAAGGTGAATTGGGGGCAGCAGTGGATGACTCAAACTGCTGGACGTACTTAACAGTAGCAGCTTTTTGTCTCACTGGTCAACTTTCAGAAAAGATCAGACACTGCTTAGATAAAAGAAAGTGTCAGTAAATAAAATCCAGCAGTCCGAGGAGAGTCCTTTTGACTTGAGAGTGACTTCTCATCTACATATTCAAGTCACAAGAATTCATTTTAAATGGACTAAATGGATCTGAAATAGTGTTTTTTTTATGACATTTTTTTCATCAAACCACAAATTTATGTTTTACCATGTACTATTAAGTAATTAGTTGAAAAATGAATCAAAAAAAAAAAATCTAAACAAAAAAACAATACGGTAGCCTGAAGCATTAAGGTGCAGTTGTTAACATTTTACTACTGTTCTGTCACAAAGTGTCTGAGAATCTCTGACAGAAACTTGGTAATATCTTGTCTTCTGTGTTCATTAATAGCTAATCATTATTTTTGACATAACCTTGACTACTTACACAGGGCTAACTGGTAGCTTAGCCGTGAGATCTACAACTACAAAAACTACAGTTTTATAAAATAACGTTTGTTTGTTTTTTTGATATTCTCCCTCACATATTAAGTGAGTGCCTCAGTGTTTAAATGCTATTAAAATGTGAGCACTGTATACACTTTAACGTCTTTAATATCCATTTATACCAGGAGTAAATATGGTTCTAAACAAACATTAAGAACCAAGTGTTCTTGGTTTTGTGCAAGATTTTAAATACTATTTAAAATAGCGAATGTGTTTAAGTTTCTCTGCTCATGTTCAATTATTGATGGGTTACGCTCCCCCTGAACTTTAGAATTTCCGAATTATGGCTTACAAAAACAAATTATAGGAGAAAACCTTTGAAGAAAGGTATCCAGCTAGATGCATGCTGATGTGACTGACAGCTGTCAGTCTTGTGCTTTGAGCAAAACATCTGGTTTAGAGCCGAATGTTGACTGTGTATTTAGTGTTAGCATGCTAAAGCCCTGGTTGTCAACCCTGCCAGGGCATGTGGTCCTTCTCCTTCATTTAGAGGGTAACTAAGGTCAGGACGACCACCTCTTCCCTGGAGGAATTCCTCAGGACAGGAAAAAACAAGAGCTTGTAATTATGTCCACATCCTCGCCGCCTTTCCATAATTAGTGTTCTTTCATTTGGATAAACTTTTGCTTACCTCATCACCTAGAGCTGTGATTTGTTAACGGGGCGCACATAAATAAATACATAAAAATCATTTATATATTTGATGTACTATTGATTATAAATTACTGAAAGGTGCTTTATTTAAAAAAAAATTAAAAAACAACATTTAAAAAAAAACTTTTTCAGTGAGATGTCAAGAAGATTGGTCAACATTAAACCGGCCTGTAGTGCAAAAAAGGTTGTGAAGCCCTGAGAGAAAATTCTCATAATTTCATTAGATTATTTCAAACATTTCTAAATAATCTATGGAAGTAGATCAGTACCATGAGGATATTGAGTGGTTGTATTGACAATTTTAAATGTTTGAAATGTGTTTTTCTGAATAATAAAAAATAATTATTTCTACATTGAAAGGTTGATATTCTAATTCCAATAATTCATACATAATTGTTCCAAAAACGATTTTTTCGTAGCCTTTTCAATTCATTTATAAATTAAATATTTAAAAAAATAAACCAATTTTTTTAATAAAATGAATCACAAAAAGGCAAAAGTAAGTTTAACATGTCAATATACTAATAATTTAGTTTAAAGGAAACAAATTCAACCTTTAAATATAGAAACTATTGAATACATTTTTTTAATTATTCAATTCTTATTAAAGATAAAATATTTCAATAAATAAATCCAAATATGATGACACTGACCTACTTTCATACGATTCTATATTGCTCTTACTTCAGTTTAGACACTTCAATCTTGGTTAAGGACTAAATATATTAACATTGTTTGTGTTCAGTAAGAATTAAAGTTGCTGTTGAATAATAATTCAAATGTTGATATCGAGATGATCATAACTGCTTGTTTAAGAATGAATATGACTTGAGTAACACGTAGATGAAGTCAACTGTAGAACCATGCCAAGGCAAATATAGAATTACATTATTCACACACACACTGATACCAACTGACAATTCATAGTCCTCCATTGACCTTTGCATTATTTTAGAATGTGCAAAAAAACATAAAGAAGGCAACCACGGCACTTGCCATGACCGTCATCCACACTTGGCGTAATTCCCTGAAAAATATACCTGAGTTTCCAGCAACAACTTGCCGTGACCGCCCTTGACTTTTAATTTGTTAAAAATACTGATGGTGTAATATGTTCGCCGAATGAACATAGTAAATTTGTCTCGACTTGACTGTTATTTCACACTTTCAACTGTTCAATATCTAACGGTAAAAGGTAAACAACATGGCCGCAGCCATTTTGGAAGCTTGCGATACACTCAGCATCTCGAAAGAAGGTAAGGTGTCCGGTGAATTTTGGTCAGGCAGCGAACTTTAAAAATGATGAGCAAGGAAAGGGTGAAAAAAAGGAAGGACGATGAATTACAGGCTGTTGGGAAAAAATGTAGCAAAATACACATTTTAGGTAAGTTTATTTCATTGTTTGAATGCAGTGCTAAAAGTATTTAGTGGTTAGTTTGCCCTCGAAACTCACTAGTTCCTTAAATCTCATTACTCCTTTTACTTTAACAAAGAATCCAGTCATTTATTATCATTTATTGTAATTCTCCTTACTTAAAAATGTAAAAGTTTGTGAATATTTGTTATAATACATATTTGTTATAAATGAATAATTACTAGCAGTAGAAGCACAAAATGTTAATGCATAGCTGATATGCTAAAATGACACAATGTCAAACCCGAGTGCATTATTTCAAAATGTTATTGCATTATTTGTTGTAAGTCAAATAATTGACTGAAAATAAATATTGAAGTTGTCATTTTACTTTCTTGTTGTTTTCAATAGGTGTTAACAAGTATATATATATATATATATATATATATATATGTATATATATATATATATATATATATATACATATATATACATATATATACATATATATACATACATTTGCTTTGGTGTCCCTACTTCGAAAGAAACGTTTGCCTTGGTGCCCTAAAATGTATGCTCTTCTTTAAGGCAACACTTGCCTTGACCTTAAAAAGTTTAAATTCAAAGCCTGTCATAATCTGAACCCACAACAGTGACCACTTTAGCACAAATAAAAAATGAAGTAGAAAAGATACTGTAAATGCTACTTGAGTAAGAGACATTTCTACATTATATGAGGTCTGAGAACTACATTTATATATAGTATCTTCACTAGTGTTTCAAGGCTAAGCCTTTCTGAATTGTTAAGCACAGGCAATGACAAAAACAACAAGAGATGTGTTTAATTCAAATTTCCTTGAACTTTTTTTAGTTTTTAGAATAAAAATCTGAAATTTGGATTTAATCTTACAGAAATATGAGACAAATCAGCTAATATAGAGAGAAGACCAGGTAAATTGAATTAAGTAATGAATTCAGATTATACTTTTTGTCTTGCAGGTGATTAATAAATACACACTGAAAGTGTCAAATTACTTTCTTTAATACCATGCACAGTATTCTATCATAGCGGACAGGTTGAAACAGAAGTTAAAATATACATTATTATGTAAGATTACTTGCAAAATCACATGTTAATGCTCCTGTGTTGCAGGAGACGACTCAGCAGAACATTCTCATACTATCGGATGAGAGATGTCATCGTTTATAGCACTGGCCAATATGTTTTCTTTGAGGCCTGAACAGTCAGTGAAAGGCGCTGTGGGGTCTCAAGAGTTCACATGGCAAACTCTCAAACACCCACAGGGGGGTTCCCTCCCTCCCTACCCTGTCATGCCTCAACTGAGGCCAGTGTTGACACAGTGCCGGCCAATCTAATTTTGATTGTTGGAAGCAAGAAATGGTGATCCTCCCCCCAGCCCCCCTGAGATCATCAAGTTCATTTCTCTGGCTGCATTAGGATTTTTTTTCCCCTTTTAGCCCCCCCATCCATCTCCCCACCACTAGAACAATATTCAGGCGTTCCTGGGCCTCTCAGAGTGAGCTCAGTGGAGTTAATCTCTCGGGCCTCTCTCTCACTTGCACTCTCCCTCTCTTTCTATTCAAAAAGCCATTGCAGAACAGCTTGAATTAGTGACAGTTATTATTCAGACTAATGAGTAAAATCTCAAAGGCAACAAAAGTGGACCGTGCGATGGACTATAACAACCTTCATAAATCATTCCATCTATGCAAGAGGTAATTATTAATAACAAACACAGAAACATGCTCTTTTTTTTTTTTTAAATCAGACAAATTTGTAAATAATACTAGAACAATATTTTGTATTGAACTACAAATAGCAGATAGAATTACTTAATTGTTTCAATAGATATATTCATATATATATCTAATCCACTATTCTTCCACCTCACTTTAAGTAACTAAGTTGGTAGAGCAGATGACGGAAGTGATCAGTAGCCATTAAGGTCAAGAAAAGTAAATAAAAACGTTTCCCATGATTCCATGGTCTTTTGCAGGGTTGTCAAACTCAATCTCAAACTCAACTCAAAGTCTCTGTATAATAGACATCAATAATCTTGGTTCTTAATTTCATCTCAAACACTGACATCTTTATAGATATAAAATAAACATTAATCTACTGTTATTTAAAGCTAACCATCCTGTGGCCAAGATAAAATGTCTTGGTGGACCAGATTTGGCCCCCACAGTGAGTTTGACACGTGTTCTAATGGTAAGTTTGATTGTGGTATCCCTTGTGTTGTCTGTGGGTCAAGGTGAACGACCTCCCTGACTTCCATAAATACAAACATTTGTATTTGACATACAGAAAACAATTTTACATTTATAGATCACGGGGTCGATAGGTCACCGTTATTCTATCAAAGGTCTTGGACTCATTGTGGGGGGAAAGACCTATCAGAACTAAACCTTAGACGTACCAACATTTGAATGTGTTTTTGGTGATTTCACATGACTGTTAAGGACCGGTAGAGCGGGACAAGGCTTTATCCTTATACCGGTGCATGGAAGCTGTCAGATGTTGACTCTGGCGACGGAGAGAAGTTAGCCTCGGCTCCGTCCTGAGCTAGATACTCCCTACCCCCTCACCGAAACGTCTCTCCTTTGCCCCATGGGAGGAGGTCTGTTGCGCTGTGGCCACACTAAATCAACACCGTCCTAATGAGGTGTCACACTTGACCCCCAGCAGCCTCGGCCCCTCACATGCATGTCAGAGCCACAATGAGTGACCCTCCATCTCCAGCGCCTGCCTGACACATTTTGATTCATGAGAGAGCCCGGGCCCTGTCAGGTCAAAATTACCCCTATCAAAACTACACAACCAACATATTCATCAACCTTCTCTACTGTGCAGCGTTTTTTTATTTCCCAACAAAAATTGAAGCATGTCATTAGCAAGCAATGTAGTTACCTGTTTGTCATCTGAATACAGTCATGGACATGTTCTTATCCGCAGATAGATCATGCCACTGATCACCTCTCATTGCAGTCCCAGTCCGGGGGACCGGTCCTCGTTCGCCAATGGCTCTCTGAGTGATAACCTCTTGGTCCCCCAAGTGTCGGCGTGCCGTGTGTCCTGACCTACTGAACCACAGAACGTCTAATGTGAACAGGTTCCAAGTGCGAGTAACAAATGTCAAAGTAAAACCTTTGTCCATTTTTTCAATTGGATCGTTTCAGAATCATTTTAGCACGACCAGGTTCATGGTTGTTAACATACCTAAGTGCACTTTTAGCAAGAACAAACCACGGAAGTCTATTGTATGTTTAAGGTAGAAGAAATAATGAAGTACAGTTGTTCTGCTTCACCAACAGATAGCATCACTCACAAAATTACAAAAAAAACCCACAAATAATCCTCATTAACGATTATTCTTTTTCGACCACGGTCAAGGTTTTTCAAGAGCAGATCACGACATGCTTTCCCATCACGGAGACCATCATTTCAGCTGACACTCATCTCTGCCCAATGAGACGACCATCTGCTTTTGAAACTCCCACTGGGAGCTTCCAGCAGCCCAGTGCAACCAGTATTCCCATCAACTGACTAGACTGGTGCTCAAACAAAAATGATGACAATGATAAGTCATTACTTAATATTTACATATGCGCCCCAAAAGCAGACTATTGGGTAAACGGTTTCAAAAACAACATTTCTTGACTATAAGAACAATAAAAAAACATATATTGCAGATACATAGGGGCATCTATTGATTATATTATTCTCAAAATATTGTATAGTGTTGGGAATAAACACAGAGAACCGGAAGTCTTAATCCATAGAGACACAAAACGACTTTACACAGAAGATTCCCAAGTTTTTCCCAAGCAGGATTTACACCTGGGACTATTCTAACAACTAGACAACAACAAACATAATATTCAACAGTAAAATATAGCTAAGAGCGCTAATTATTCTATCTACAGGATGTAAAAATAAGAGAATAGGAACATGTTTATTGCCACTGTTATAAAGCGTGATCTTTGATCGTGTCTGTTCAGACTCACTGCAGCCCACAGCAGTGAATAAGCAAGGCTTCTATATAAATTCTGCTCAGTGCAGCGTAAGCAGGGAAGGCAAACTCTGTTCATGATCAAGTGGTAATTTAACCATTGGTGGTCATACTTACTTAAACCCATCAACAACTTTTGCTTTATATGGTCTGATTTTATCTAAAAATTCAGTTACAAATTTATACAGTACATTTGTTGGTGCCATTTCTTTTCAAATGAAATGTAGGAGAATTACTGATGATGCCGGTGCCTTAATGACTTAACCTTTACATTGAATTGCTGATTATATAAATCAATAAGAAAACTTCAATGATTCAAATATAGTGTTGGCTCGATTACCTGGGCTGCTGGTTGGTTATGTATCCATTTTTTGTATTAAACCATCCTGATGCATCTCTTCGTTGAAGTTGTATCATCATGATTGGAAAACAGTAAATTCCTTATTGATCCATTTCAGAAGAGTATATACTTCATAGTACTTGAAATGAAGTGGATGCTCATAGGGCGGCAAGGTATTGAACTTTATTTCTATTATGGCAATAGTACCAAGTATAGAAACATGCCTCGTCTTTTCGATTCCCTCACTCGTGATCAAAACTAGATAATGTGTGATTTTGTCTGAAGAAAAACTGTGACAAAGGCAGTGGACATCAGATTAATTTGTAACTTGTTAGCAAGTGTTATTTTGCACTGAAAATGTATTCGTTATTACATTTTAATGTAAATTGACCAAAGCTGAACATTTTAACTCGAGATTTGTACTATGTGTATAATCATTTTCGTTTTGTTATAATTGATCTTATAATATTGGTATAAAAAAAATGATCTTTCCGACCACAAACAGACAATAAGGAACCTATATATTAAGATTATTTAAAACCTTATTTTTGTTTTATTATTTTCAACTTGTAACTCTAATACAATATATTAAAAGTTATTTGGCTTTTAAATTATAATCAATATTAAATATGTTTTAAATATCTTTATATCTCTCTTTAAATTAATCACATATCTAAGCTAATCCATGTTTGTTTGTGTTTAAACCAATCTTCCAAATAAATACTAATTGCTATCCTAACTGTTATCTGTACAGAAGAGCTTGATAGACAATTTTTGGTTCAACATGAAATATTACATAAAAATAACTTTGGTAATTGTTGGTCATTCATTTAATTGTCAAAACATTGTGGCTAACAAACACAAAAACGAAACAGCCTCAAGCTAACTGACTGACAGACGTCCTCTGTCTCCTGTCAAAGCTGCTCATTTAGTTTTCACCTGTCGTAAGCGGTGGACAGAAAACAGGACTCTGAGTGGTTAAGTCTGGTGGTTACCAAATGATCCGAGGTGAGAGGATGACCTTTCTATCACCTGTAACCTCTCGGGTCATGTTTATTTGAATTCAGCAGGGTAGTATTTGTGACATAAACCTGAGAAGGTGTTCTTTAAGTCATTGTTGGAGGATCGTAAATATAAGCTCCTTGATATCAATATATTATCATGAGTTCAAGACACCTAACAGTTGAAACATAAAGTGTCAGTCTCTTTCCTAAAAGTTTAAGCCTGAAAAATATTTTAAATTTCCTTTTTTTCTTTATCATCTTTATATGTAGTATACATTTGTATATGGAATAAAAATAAAAGTCTATATTATATTATAATGCACATAATGTAAAACAATTTAACTATCAAACAAGTGTAAAGAATTGTAAATGGTAAAAATGCTGATTATTTTAATGAAGAAACTAGTAGAATTTAGCTTATGCTTAAATACTTCTGTTCTAAGCAAGAATGGTACTTTTCTGCAGTACAATTTCTTGCCGACTTTCAGGCTAAAAAATAAAGTCAAAATAACCTTTCAAAAGTAGCTGGAATCTGCTTTCTCCACGTGTATCATTCATTGTTTTAAACACAACAACATGAAGTGAATGATAAGAGGAAATGAATCGTGTTTGGAATGCAGGGTTGTCTTTTTCCCCACAAAAGGAGCCATTAAACGGTCCTGACAATTAAAAATGACAATGGACGAGAGAAGGCGGTGCCACTCTTTGTGCGCGAGGAACTTTTTATTCAGTTAAACAACTTAAACAAGAACCTTTCACACCTGAACAATGGACTCTTTTCTGAAACATTGCGCTCCACAAGTGAGGAGCAAATTGTACATGTGTGTGTGTACACGAGAGCGCACGTGTGCGCGTAACCTCCCCCCTGATGTCAAACAATCACTCTGACGCATACCACCCTTTCTCTCTTAACATAAAAACCGAGTAAAGGGGGAAAGAGAAATCTTCCAGTGTTGAAGTACTTTACGAGATCCACCTCCAAACAGAAAAAAGACGGGGTATCCATGGGAATCTTAGCACGTTAGGGAGGCCTTTCTCCCTTCCTCTGCTCCGCTCTCCCCCGTTGCACCCATGGACCAACGCAATTGTTTATTTTCTCCTATTGAGGCTGCTCCATTCACTGGCTCTCACATTTACTCTGCTCAATTGGAGTGAGACAGCACTTATTCGAGGAGAGGAATGTAGTGTTCCACTGACAAGGCAGCGAGAATGCAGAAGAAATCATTAAAACTCTTTAAAGGGAAAAAAAAAAAAGGTACAGCTGAGCCTTAAGGGAGAACAACGTCAAACCAAACAAAGAGGTTTGGCAGGATGTTCTGCCGTGATGAGTATATCCACACATCACCTTGACACTCCGAAAGTAGCGGAGTGTTTGAATGGTGTATAATGATAACAAGTGGAGCACACATCCTAGAAGGAGGTCATTCATTTGCTCTGTGCCTTCTTAACTGAAACTCCACACAGAACAATGAAGCGTTCTCTAACTCTGCAACATGCGGCCTGTCCTCCGCAGCACAATAGCTGCAAGCTGGACTTTTCGGGTTTCATTTTCTCAGAACATCTATTCTGTCGTGAGAAGGTAGTGGTAATGACAGTTTCCTTCCTGAACAATGGCTGAGGTCGCCGAAGCCTTCTCTCTCCTGTCAAACTCTATTATGAATCACCGGAGAGCATCGTGGCCGTCTATTCTGATGCGAGCTCTGACAACTCCTGGATCAAATGTATTATTCTCACCGGATGAAAAAAAAAGATGCTTTTTTTGTGTGGTCATCTTCATGAAACAACTGACCATCTCTACTTTGACATTTACATAGTTTGACAGGAAGATACACGTTAAATCCATCATAAATATAGTATAAATATAATTCACTTGAGTGTAAAACTAAAAGGCAAAATAACATTTCATTATGAAATGTTATTTTGCCTATACTATGAAATTTTCATAGTATAGTTTTACTTTGATACTTGATATTCTTTTGTTGCAGATCGTTCTTCAGATTATCTATTAAGTTTTAAAGTAATTTTAACGATTTGCCCGATTTTAAGATTCATCTCACCACCTGTTAAAGGTCAACAAATGTGTAGATTTAAACGCGTCTTAAATAGATCTTGGACTCTATTTTACTCCTCAGTGTGTGTCTGTTTGTACAAAACTCTCTTTCCGTTTCAATATTTACATCAGAAAATTATCTTTAGCCCCATCCACTGAAAACAGTCTGTTTTTCTGGAGATTAAATGTTGTTTACCGTAACCACACACACTCTGCTTGGTCAAGCATCTAGGATTGTCACAGAATATCCGTAATCCCGTCTCCGCCTCGAAGGGACTCATTGTATAAGCAAAGTGTGGCGTGATTACCGAGGGCGAAGCCATTATTACGTCATAATGGAGTCCGCTCTCATAACCTATGGTTCGCTGAGATTTAAGACAGGGGAGAAATTATAAAGCAATTACTGGAAAACACTTATCCATTAAAAAATGGCTCGAATGGGTTATATGATCTGGCAAATGTTTACTTTTGGTAAAGGTGTCAAAATCAATAACGCAAAGAGCCAAAATATTTTTACAATGTAAATCACAGGCAAAACAAAATTAAAATGTACTAAACAGGACTTGATGATTCTGATTATGCTATCTGCATTTTTGGAGGCTTTATCCGAATTATCTTTTCGTTTGTTCATTGTGACCTTCAACGTCTGTTTTACTGTTATTGAAAGTCCCTGTAGAATTGTAAACTTCAATAATCCTTGTTCCTTATCTTTAAAACGTAAACATCTTTATTTAATTAATACATACATGAATGGACTCTAAGCAAACCATCTGGCGAACCACATAAAATGACTTGTGTCCCCCCCGGACCTTGAGTTTGACACATGTTTTCTACATCTTACAATGAGCTCTGGATTAATCCACTATGCAGATGACTAGTAACCCACAGGTATCGCTTGGTTCTCGCACCTGTCTCACTCAGCTGACCCAGGTCCAGAGAGAAACTAGGACTAATGGTGTAGCAGATCATGTAGAGAATTGTTTTATCACAGAAGAAGAACAAAATACAACTGAAGTATTTCTATATATTCATTATTTGCTGTTTTGGGACAGAAATGCTTTATCATATGTGTCTGTGTATACTTCTGTGTCTTAAGGTTAAGTTGTGTGTCACAAACTATAATTTAAAAACATGATACTTTACACTCACAATGACAAATAATGTAAAAGTATGTCGTAGTTGAAGACGTATCTGCCCTGCTCAGGATAGCACAATAAAAAATTACAACACAATTGGACTCATTTTTAATGACAGACAACAAACAATATAATTCCTGTTGCAGTCTGAATCTATCTAACAGACTGGTTTATCATTAAATCTAAATTATTATTGTGTGCGTTCGACTTAATATGCCCTGTGATAGACTGACCACCTTTCCAGGGTGTTTCTTGCTAAAAAAGAAGCTGGGGAATAATATGTACGCTCTGATTCAAGCACTACTTATCTTTTCAACTCTCACCCTCCACGTTAACAAGCTGTTGCTTGAATATAATTGTATTTTTTCATTCTATACTTTTAGTTACAAGGAGAGCTGCGGGTCAGTCGAGGACCTGGGGGAGGCATTGAAACTCTGTTTCAAATGACTGCTTCAAATTACATACATCTTTATGATTTGCGTCTCTATCCCTTTAAACACCAACACACAAAAATCTTCTAAGACAGTGCTACACAACAGTGTGCCTAAATAATATGTTAATAATTAAATTATATTTCAAAATTAAAATAATTAAATAGGATAATGCTGACTCTAAAAGTCATAAGAAAGAGACTGGAAGGCATGTCTTGTTGTAATATTTAGTCAAATCTTTAAAATATAGGAAAAGAATATCAAGGATATATCAAAAATCCTTTTTTTCTCAGGTTAATTCGTAACACGCACTAAAAATGTGTTCAACGTAGGAATTAAATCTTACCTGCCCCCTACTGGTGAATTGGATGAACCACGCTACGGCCTTTAAGGTCAACCTGAATGACACAGCATTGCCCTGTATTTAATATTTACAGAACATTCTATAAGACAATTACAAAAAAAAATCAATACAGACTAAGTAAGATCTTTGTTTATTTTTATAATTTGTGATCATTCATATCTTAACATAGTAACTAAAACAAAACACTGTGTCTGATAAACATTTGAGGTCATTGATGTCAGTCTGGCAGTATTTTGCAGATATTTGACATTTCTTGTATACAATAAACAGTATTAACATTTCTGTATCATTAACACAACAAAAAGCTTTTATCAATCAAGTTCATCAATGTTTTCAAGAATGAATAAATACAGTTAAAAAACAACCTTTGAAAACTTTAAATTGTCCTTAGGTGTCGGTGAGTGTGGGAATGGTTGTGTGTCTCAGGGTGTCCCCTGCCTTTCCCCAAGGTAGCTGGGATAGGTCCACCTGTGACCCCACTAAGTTCAGTTCAGTTCAGTTAAAAGGACAATGTGAACCAGTGGTATGAAATGAATAAATAAATGAATAACTTACTCACTGTTCTTGCGCTCTTCAAATTAAGTTCTTGTACTCTTGTCTTCCCTGTGCAACACTGAAAAAGGAGAAGAAAGATGTTGTGAGAATGGTCAGAAATGAAGAATAACATGGACCGGTTCCCTTTTATAACACATAAAATAAAAATGAGTGAAAGTCGTTAAAAATAACCCCACAGTTCATTTACCCCAAAGGCACCATCTTGTTTTTAAAATGTCCATGTACCAATACATTATAACTTCCGATATTTCGCATTTGAATTGTTGTTTTTAAACCACAGCTTGCAAAAAAACAAAACAGAAGCTAGCTTACAACCATGGGCTCACACTTAGCTTATTGTGACATAATGCTGACCCCTAGTGACCAGTATACAACCCCACGCCGAACTTTACCTTTTACTTAAAAGTGGATTTTATAGTCAAATAAATTGATTAAAAATTCTATAAACAAATATTAAAGAGAAAAAAAATCAGGTAGCAGGTAGTTTGTACATTCTTAAACAACATGGCGGTTGATGATGAATCTTTTTCGATGATGCATTCAAGTGCATTTTTGGAAAATGGTAATTATCCCGACTTAATAAAGAAACCCACCACTAAGATCAACAGAAGATATCAATATTAAATGTAAAATTCTAATCGACAACCCGAATATATACATTTAAAATAATATATTTGGAGATCGTGGTAACGAATCGATTCAAGTACGAATAAGCGGATGTTTTGATTATATGATATTTCCGAGGGCACACAAACGCACCACGCTGCCTCACTTCACTGATCCTGTGCAGCAAAAGTTGTGTGAGTTGAAAAGTTTATTCCCGCAAATGCATTTCCAGCTTCACTGTGGCGCGACTCCTAACTTTGCCAAGCCGTTTTTTTTTACCTTAACAAGCGGGGAGCTGCGGTTTAAATAACTTACCATCGCTGCTGAAATCTGGAGAAGTCGAGCCAGATGGAGATAGTATGGAGTCGGAGGAGGCAAGACGCTAGCTAACCAGCGTTAGCTCCTCAAGGTAGGAACTTGTTTTTATCTCCTGCTCATGACACATGCGAGTTTAGCTTAATAAAGAAAAATAAGACCAGTTATTACAAAACGCATTCAACATTTTTTTTTATGTGTTTGGTTGAAGTATTTGGATTTTAATGAAACGTTTGCAGTCTGAGGCCCATTACATAAATATATTTATTTTGCACTTTTCTTTTGTCTTGATGTAACTTAAGAAACAATGAAACCTCATGTACTTCTGCTATTGCTGTGTAAATATGCTACATTATCATATAATAGTCCACTGCACTCGGTTATTCCCATTTTCTGTATTTTACTTTTATGTTTGATCAACATAATTTTTTTTATTTAAATAGAAATATAACTGTAATGTTAAGTTTAATTTATCCAGCCCAATACGTTGCAATGTCCTATTTTAAAACAAACCCTCTGATCACATGACAAACTATGAAATGGAAATTATTTCTGTTTTTTCAATTGCTTCCCATGTTTTAGCATAACAATCATCATTGGAACTTTTAGGAAGTAAGTTAAAGAAAAAAAACAACCCTATTGTAGTGTTGTCAATTTAAATAATTCCTCAGGCTGCACATTCCTCAACACTGACCTGGAGGCAATAAGACCAAAGTGGTTAAACAACCCCCCCCCCCCCTCCCATTCCACTGCTGACCTGCCAGCAGGGCTGTGAACCTTCAAACACAGGGAATCTGAAACAGGGGCTACACCTCCAGCACTAAATACCATTAGATTTAGATGTAAAGACATGATCAAATCAAATCAGATCCAAAATGCATTTGAATCGTTGAAACCTCCTGCAGGTAAGAGAATATGCGATGGATGTAAATGATTCTCTTTAAAATACCCCGCCCTTCCCATAGATGAGATTCTTCATCCTAGCATGCGCCCGCATCAGCTGCTTTTACATACAATGTTTGTGATGATCAATTCGAGTCTGAAGTCACCGCAGAGATCAACGATGACTAGACAGAATTTTTGCCATGAAAGTGAAGCACTACTCATTTTTCTATACATGTACTTGTCATCACGCTTGAATGTGTTGTTGTTTACCTACACTGTCAAGTTTGGTTGAGGTAATCACGAGTTAGTCGGAAGCGCTGCGATGAGGATGTATAAATAAAGTTTTGTTGATAAACTTGCCCGCTGGCAGCTGCACACTGGCACCGCTTGTCTAGAGATGCACACTTATTAAACGACTGTGGGATGTCTGAAGAATGTGTTTGGCCAGCTGCTGTGGTGCTTCAACAAAGACTGGTCTCTGTCTCTGTGGGACTTTTGGCTTTTTTAAACACCACTCATGATGTGTGTCAACTGGTAACTCTGACAACACTGGCCTAGTGTCACAGAGAGGATGCAGCGTAATTGCTGACTTGGCTTGACAAAGAATGAGTGGGATTAGCTACCTGGTGGCACAGAGGCTTATTTTAAATGACCAGACTTTGTTTTGGAATCTAAATGTGCAAGACATGTACACGTCATTTACTTGGATTATTTATCCTAATTTATATGCTTTGTCGTCAGGAAAATACTTGTTTAACTTATAATTCATTTGGTTCATAGTCAATTTTAATTGAAAAGTATCCCAATCAATAAAAAATCACAATATAATATTTCCTTTACACTAACTTCATAAACGTGTTAAAAAATTGCAACTGTAGTTGACTAGTCTAAGACCACGCTCAGGCAAAAGTACTGCTGAACTGTAGTGAAATAATTCTCCTGTTCGATTGTTTAAATTTCATTTGAACATCAATCATTATATATAATGATGTTTCATATTAATTAATATGATTCATCATCCATTTAATAGCAGCAGCATATTTTTAACCGGCTTAGTACAACATACTAATAAACAAATACAAAGTTATAAAAAATGGTTATTGTGATTCTAAATAGATTCAAATTTTTGTAAATTACAAATAAATATCTTCGGGTATTACTACTGCGGTGCGGTTCATAGTTTACCAAACTTGCCAAGAAAATCGGTTGAAAGTCAGTAAGTAAAACCAAGATTTGATTTTCAATGCACCTTATATATCCCGGAATAAAGGTAAGGAAATAAAGATTTGGTTACACGTGTAGAAAAAAACTGTTGATTGAATATTACGAGTTCTGATCACATGTCCAATTGTAATGTGACAACAATGTTGTGATCAGATTCAGCCATGGTATGTTGACACAAGGCGCCCCTGTTCTCTTTTTAGTCGTTTATCTTCCTCTCATCATTTTCTCACCCTACTAAAGTTATCTATTGTTTGAGGAAGTTGAACTCTGCACGTGTTTTTAACTAATGGTACATAGTAATATTGTGTGGTTTATAATGCTTCTCATGTGAATGTATGTAGACATGTTAAATTCAACATGAATACAATGATAAAACTATATTGATACTACTCATAAAAATCTTTGTACTGGATAGTAATGTACACTATCTGCCTCTCTGTTGTTCCCACACTGAAGTCTAAAAGTAAAAATGTTTCTGCGCTCCTGCTTGTGCCGTGTCATCCGATCTCTACTTTTCAGGGACTGTGAATTGCAAGACTTTGTTTCAGCTTGTCTGGTCAGCGACATTCCGAGAAAGCCAACATGAATATTGAGTTTGAGAATGAATGCGAATCATGCAGTTAGAAGAGCAGGTGTTGCCACCGGGGGTCTTTGTAAATCACACCCCACTGACCCACCCGCTTCTTGTCAGCTTTTGGGAGGACACATTTCTGGTGGGAATAGGATTAAAAAAAAAAAGGAACTTAATTTAAATTGCACAAGTTAGTTTATCAATTTTCTTTATTTTCTCTGGGGTCACAGCAGGGCTTTCCCAGCTACTTGGGGCCCCAAGAGGGACCCTAAGAGACACCATTGCAGGCAATGTTAAATATATTTTAATATTAAAGCTACTACATAAAACTGCTCCTTTTCATAAACGCATTGGGGCTAAAATAAGTGGTTTCTTTTCAAATAATTGATCACTGTGTTGGTTTTTTTGGTTTAATAAATCATATTTTAAAAACCAACCAACCATCTTACATTGGTTGAAATAAGTGTTTCACAAGAAACCCAAATGAACTAAAATAAGTTAGATTCAACAATAACCTTTAATGCTTTTGGACTGTTGCAGGAAATGAGGAAGAACATATGTGTTTGTCTGGGTGTTATCTTGATCTTTTAAGTATATATTTTATTGGGTATTGTTTTGATTGTTTAAGCGCTTTGTGACCCTGGTCTAGAAAAGCGCTCTACAAATATAAATTACTTACTTACTTACTTACATTCATTGTACAGGGCAATTGTTCCTTCAAGAGCCAGCAGATGGCAGTATGCATTAATAGCTTCTTCTTTAAACTATTTTGCTGATTTATATTTCATCCAAGTGAGCCAATTAGATGATGAAGATGATTATTTGAGAAATTATCGGAGGAGGGTGACAATATGATGAACACAGTTTTCAGGAGAAAAAATGGATATTTATTTGAATCATTTTTGGGGTTCATGTCAGTGTCCATGTTGACGCTTGCTCAGCATGGTGATGAGAACTGAAGCAGGGAAGCTGCACATTCTTGTCGACACAGTTTCAAACTCAGGAGGGACAAGCCCGGTTACATGATCCTGACTGTTTAGTGACTGTGGCCACTCCCTTCCAGCAGGAAGCACTCCCGAAGGGGGGTGAGTCTCTCATTCCTAGCCACACTGTCCAGCGCTCCGGTCACATCACAGACTCTGGATGATATCTTTCAGATTTGTTGACCACCATCTATTAAAGTGAGTATTGTTAGTGTGTATTGTTTTTAAAATGTTTTTCTAATCGATTTAGGGTTTTAAAAGTAGTTTTAGGTATTTTGAAAATACTCATAATTTGTATATAATGTTATTTGTTGATGTTGACATCTTGAATTAATGAAAGTTTCCTGACGAAAATAGTGTTAAAATCATGTGTTAGTCAGTCACCTGTTGCTCAGATTATTTTTTCAAACATGAAAAACAAACAGATTTTAACTTTTAGTAACAAGCATTTGTTATACACAACACTTTTGTTAAGAGGTTCAGTATTTTCCCGGCTCTATAGGAAGTTAAAAACATGATCTATTTTACTTTTTTTTTCTGGGATGTCAATGTGATCAGTAACTTCTCTTCTTCAGACATGACTGATCAAATGAGCTGTTTTTTCCGACGTATCCGCCTGGTGATTGTTAATGTACAGCTCAGTATGTACACACTCTTCTAACAGTGCAGTCAACTAGATTTGTTATTTAATTCGAATTTAAATCGGAAATGACTAATCCTTTGAAACTTTGACAGAGTGAGGAAAAATGCATTTTGGTGTTAAATATGATTTTCAGGATTTTACAGTCTCTGATTTTGTCCATTGTTGTGACAAATGATTCTGACTGTCAACGTGAGTATTCCCCGCTGGTTCTAATGTCTTGTTTTCCCCCTCTCACCCAGCATTAAATGGTTTAGAGATTTAGAGAGGACTGGGATTAAGCGAGAGTGCAGCAGCTCAGAGTGTACTACAGAAAGTCGTCTAATGTCAGAAGGTCCTGAAAATGAGAAGATAAATATTCACATTGTGATGTGGTCACAATAAAGTTAAAATGACTCAAATGTTTTACATTAAAATAATCAAAAGTACAAAGATGAGTGGATCATGGATGTGATGAAGAGGAAAGGTGTGACATGGACGATTGAGAAACTCTTACTGGAAGAGGATGATGAGTCAAAAAATGTTTTTAGTTTCTGTTTTGTGAACATAAATGTGGTTTCATTTATTTGAATCCTATTATAATTAGTCACCGGTTGTATTCTTACTTTGATGCGCTTTCAAAGATTCTGTTAGTTATTCAATTTCAGTGACTGTCAAATGTACATTTTTAAATAATAATAGAAAGTTAAATATGTAAATATATGTTGTAAAAGCTTTTTTATATGAATGTAATTCCAGTAAAGAAGAGGAACTACTTGTGTGTGGGAGAGAATGGAGAACAGCATTATTGTTGGCAGCTTCAAAGTCCTTACAATGAACATTTTGGAATAATTGTGGTTGGTCTTTTATTCCTGCAGTTTCATGGGAAAAGCTATTCGTGTGAAAAAGTGCTCAATAAAATGAGCGCCACCGATCTGTTGTTGTGATCCTTGTATGTTGTGTATTTGTTATGTTATTGGGCTCCTTGTGAGTAAACAAGAAAGATTTTTCTTGCAAATACATGAAGAAATACTACAATTGAAGAGGGAAAAAAAGCAATGCCCTGCAGATTTTTTTCTTCTGCAGGGATCAAACATCTGCTCAGTGCATGTGGATTGTTCCCCACAACATCTCGCAGGTTTAAACTGCTGCTGTAACTGCGGTTGCACAAATAATTTTCGGTGGATTTCTGGGATTAAAGTTTCACACGCAGAAGTGGCGACTGTTTGGAAATTCTGTTGTCACACGATTCTTATGCAAGTGATGCTGTTGTTGTGACCAAGTGTTTTGAGAGCACACAGACTCCCTCTCTGTCCGCCACTAGAATTAAGATGGCTCATCTGGGCGTCATGATTAGGTGGATAATACATGTCATGCTCCGCTCGGGCAAACCAGTTGCAGCCTCGCGTTGATTAAGTGCCTCGTGAACATTTAGAATTTGTTTGTCCAAAAGTTCATTATCAGGGGAGGCGGGATGTCCTCTTCTTCTCTACAATAAATAACCCTTTTCCCATACGCTGGAATGAGTGACCAGCACCAAATTCCTTAAGTTAATCATCTAACCAGCAGCTCTCGATGTGTCATCTCATCCTGACCCAGTCGCACCCAGTTTCTTATCAGACAAACCGAGATAATGGCGTCGCATGACATCACAGGCTCGTAAACGAGTGGGATCACAGGAAGCAGAATTACTAAACATCGAACTGGTTAGAGACGGAGTGACGGAGGGAAAGCGGGAGACAGACGATGACTATACGCTTGACTGTCGGGTGGATGTGTTTAAGTCACGCCTGAATCATCCCAACAGGTCATAGTATTAAGTAATAGTTTCAGGAAAGATCAATGCGTCAGTTGTTGCACTGTGTTCTATTTAGTTTTTTTGTCTACCTTAGAAGAAATGATAACCCTTGTGTTATCTCAGGGTCAAGGTCATTCACATTGACCCAGAGACCACACAAGGGATACCACAAACACATTTATTTTCGGGCCTTCTGGTTACCTTGACCCCGAGATAACGCTAGGGTTCAGAATAAAGAAAATGACTACAATCTACACATGGGTGGGCAATTAAATTTCCATCGGCCGTTTACAACACTTTAATTTTCAGCTCGAGGAATAATTCATTGATAATAAAAGTTTGATTTGATTAAAGAAAGAAATTTAGCATAACATGAGAAATACTGTACATTTTTCAGAATCCGAAACTTGTATTGCCAGTATTGTAAATACAACATGGAGACTTTTAAATAAGTTAATTCATAATTTAAGCAATAGAGAACGAGCACCAAGGAATCAATATAAATCAGTTAAAAATGAAAAAATATTGTTATAGAAAAAATATGATTTAATAAACTTTTATTGATCAAATTAATAAAAAAACATGTTAATAATAAGTATAATAAACAACAAGTTCAACTATAAGACTGTCATCATGCACTAATAGTCTCTGTGCAAAGGTCATAGGCTGTGTTAAGGAATGTTTGAGTCATATATTGGTTGTTAAATTAACCTTAACATGGATTCAAATCAACAGTGTTTTACTCTTCTAGAAACATTATTTCTGCAATAGATTTGAGATATTTTTGGCTTGAAATAACCGAAAGTACCTCTTTGACCATCAGGTGATGATCTTATCAACGTTGAGTTCTGCGTTAACGGAAGAGCCGCCTCACAAGCAAAAGCATCCAGTGGCGATGGACGGAAACGGCGAAGCCAGTGACACGGACAGTGGGATCATTCTTCACTCTGGTAAGGTTCTGCTGAGTCATGTTCTGTTTGCAATGACGCTCTGAAGATGATAGAAGGAAGACGGTTTCAATGAAAAGGGAAGTTAAGAGGTCACATTTCTCTGTAGGTTTGAATCAGCTGATGACTTTTAAATATCCTCACAAACTTCCCTCTCATGACAACACTATGAACTCAAAGGTATTAAATGTGTCCGCTGCTGCTACGATGAGGTTTTACTCTTTCATCGCTGACCAAACACTTGAATTATGTCAACTTTTGTATTAAAACATGCAAAAATAAGTGTTTTGTATCAACAAAAATATGTTTTTGTGAATCAACCATTTGTTAAATATTTTTTAAATAAATTGCAAGGGAAGGCAAAAGATTAAAAATAGATAATGTAATAGAAGATAAGTAAAATTGAAAAAAGGCCAATAATTATTAACATTATTTTCTTGCAAAGGGATAAAAACAAAGGCCTCCAAATTAAGAAAAAATCCTTAAATAATATCTGTAACAATTAACAAAACCACATGTGAAATATATATAATAAAAAATAGTTGTTCGAAAACTGTCTGAGGTAGTAAATAAACAATAATAAATTAATTAACATGACATTTAGAAGAATATTTTGAACTTTTGATACTTTTGAAAACTGAGTATTGTGTCTGGATACAACATTTTAAAGATTTGATACCTTTGACAACCCTAATTTTAATACATGTTTTGTTACGAAGTACAAGTTCTAACTCGTTTGGCTAATATAAATATCTTACTGTGTAGTTGTTGTGCTTTTTTGATTGCAAAGGCTATTGTAGTAGAATATTTTTTGAAAACCTCTACCAAGTGTCTAAAATTTATTCAGCGCTTGGCTTATCAACAAATTTGCTTTTTTGTGAATCCCGGCCTGGACAATTTGTTTAAATTTGAAAAATCACAAATTTGTGTTATAGTTTCTATAGTCAAAGCCGCCACATAAACTAATTTTTACTTCAATTTGATCCCTATTCTTGAATTAATCTGTTAACAGCCATGATTAGTTCCTCTTGTGTTTATCAGTCCGTGCTGTGCACTTGGCACCGAGGCAGTCGACTTGTCGTGCGACGTCCTCTGATGAGTCCCGGCCTCCCCGACATTCCTCACACCTTTATTAATCCACGTGGTGTCTACCCGCCACACAGGGGTCACGTCCACCACTGTCTCTGCGCTCCATTGTTGTGCCGTCACACGTCTTTCCTGTCACACCTCAGACATTTGTCAGTACCTGCAGTGATTCTGTTAATCTCTGAAGGTATGCGCCGCTCAATGCCTTCGCCCCAAGCTGCTCCCACATTAATCCTGATGTCATTAGTCTCCAAGGCTACAGACAACACCGGCCAAAAACTCACTCTCTGTTAATTGTACGTCTAATCTGACACACGTTTTCTAGTTTCACCGTCTGTATGAAGGTAATCTTAGAACTATGCTCCGTGTTACCGGGCTGGAAAAATGTATTAAAATCTAAAATAATATTGTAAATGTTATAAAATATCCTAATATACAACATGATTAATTTTGTCACTTAACAGACTTTTAATTTACTCTTCCCGAGTTAAATTTTCCTTCAAATCATCTCTTTTTATTTAACTTCCAAAGATTACTCAGTACTTGCTTAATTCTTTAGGAATTTTGTAAAAAATTTAATGTGCTGTGATTATACATCACATAATCTCGGATTAACCTCTTTTTTTTTTTTCTTCTGCTCGTGCGTCAGGCTCCGACAGTCCAACATCCCACACCAAAGATGTGACCACACACACAAGAGCCATGAAACTCAAACACCAGTCGCTCCAAGACCGGCTGGAGATCTGCATCCTGGAGCTGAAGAAGCTTTGCATCCGAGAAGCTGTGAGTGCATCAGTCTCTCCACGATGGTTCAAGTTAGCAGAATGTTTTGAAAACTGACACAGAAAACAAGTGAGCTGATGACTTGGCTCCAAACTCAACAAATGTGTAATCGCAAACTGGACATGGAATGGGAGGAACTATCACGTCAGTAGGTGCTCCAGGGTAAAATCCCAGTATTGCTCATTCTGTCTTGTTGACACTCGGGATGGGCATTCCTGTCAGGACACGCCGCGGTGAACTAATGCACCACCTCTTTATGATGAAAGCTTCACAGCGTGAGTGGTCACACTCGTCAGCAACTGTGGCTGGAACACACCGACTCAGTCTGGACTTTTTTTTTCCTGACTCTTCTGTAATAATGAGTGAGAAAAAGTGATTCCTTCGACGTTCGATATCGACACCGAGACCTGAAGAATGTGCCACGAGAGCAAATATGTGGAGCGGCTTGTGCAACTGATCTCTTGAACCTATAGGCCTGGACTTGTAAGAAGATGACGAGATAACGTGAAGAACATTGTTTCACAACAGCTGTGGCAGTTGTAACAACACAGATATTAAAACTTGATAAAATACAAAAATACTATCTTGATAAAGTAAAATATAAAAAAAATACACTCTTGATAAAGTACAACATACAAAAATACACTTTTGATAAAGTAAAAGATACAAAAATACACTCTTGATAAAGTAAAATATTCAAAAATGCACTCTTGATAATGTACAAGATACAAAAATACACTTTTCTTAAAGTAAATGATACAAATATACACTATTGATAAAGTACAACATACAAAAATACACTTTTGATAAAGTACAACATACAACAATACACTTGATAAAGTACAAAATACAACAATACACTCTTGATAATGTAACAAATACAAAATACAATCTTGATAGAGTTTAAGAATAAAAATACACTTTTGATAAAGTACAACATACAAAAATACACTTTTGATAAAGTACAACATACAAAAATACAATCTTGATAAAGTAAAAGATTAAAAAATACACTTTTATAAAGTACAACATACAAAATACACTTTTGATAAAGTACACAATACAAAAATGCAATCTCGATGAAGTAAAAGTTACAAAAATACGCTTTTATTAAAGTAAACGATACAAATATACACTATTGATAAAGTACAACATACACAAATACACTTTTGATAAAGTACAATATACAACAATACACTCTTGATAATGTAACAAATACAAAATACAATCTTGATAGAGTTTAAGAATAAAAATACACTTTTGATAAAGTACAACATACAAAAATACACTTTTGATAAAGTACAACATACAAAAATACACCTTTGATAAAGTACACTATACAAAAATACAACCTTGATAAAGTAAAAGATTAAAAAATACACTTTTATAAAGTACAACATACAAAAATACACCTTTGATAAAGTACACTATACAAAAATACAATCTTGATAAAGTAAAAGATTAAATAATACACTCTTGATAAAGTACAACATACAAAAATAAACGTTTGATAAAGTACCAAATAGAAAAATACACTCTTGTAAAATTCAAGAAATGAATTGATAAAATACAATCTTAAAAAAGTACAAGAAAAGGTACAAAAGTACCCTAGATGAAATACAAGATGCAATCTTTACAACATTTTAAGAAGGCCGGTGAAGTAACAAGAATTATCAGGAGGCAGCATCAAGTCTTGATGTGAATTTAGGTGTTCATTTGATCTCATAGGTGAGATGATCCAGTAGACAATTATACTATAGTTTGCCTCTAAAACATATTTTAGTGAAGTATGAATGATCTATTGAGTTATTTGTGCTTTAAACATTCGTCGTATAAGTCGTTTCTGCTGACTGTTCTCATGTGTTCTATCGAGGAGTTTGGCGACGAGTAAGATTTAACTGTAAATGTTGTTTCCTGTCCAGGAGATAACAGGCCGACTACCAGAAGATTACCCTCTACTTCCTGGAGAGAAGCCTCCTCAGATCCGGAGACGCATCGGTGCAGCGTTCAAGCTGGACGAGCTAAGCATCCCGAGAGGAGGAGAGGTACGTCCACACAAGTCCGTGTAACTCCACCCACAGTATTTGAGTGAAACTTTTCTACCTGCAGGAATCAGAACTCAGTTTAATAGACGCTGAGTTGGCGCTCCAGACCAAGATTTACGAGGCGGCTCGAAAGCTCTGCCAGGAGGAGCACCTCAGTAAAGCTGTGAGGAGGAGTCGACTGCAGCAGTGCAAGAGGGAGGAGAAGAAGCTGAAGCTGCTGCAAGACTCTGCCTTCAGACTGAGACTGGAGCACGGCCGGTCCTCGCCACTGCCTGCTTTTAATCTTGCTCAAGGTACGAGTGATGGACCTGCCCGAGCTACAGGGGTTGATAAAATGGTTATAGTCTGCGGAATGAGGAGTCTGTCCTGCCACCAATGAAAGAACAAGACTTAACTAGTCCTGATTCTATCGACTGTCGGTCAAAATGGTACCCTTGATGTCACATATTTAGTCCAAGAATAAGCTAATTTATCACAATAATTTGTCTGTTATTATGCAGTTAAAATATGAACAGGAAGATGAACAAAATGATTGTTTATTTGTTGCGTTCATAACAAAGTAAATTGACCAAAAAACTATTTTAAGACACTTTCTTTAGGAATTATTATTTATTATATACATGTTTCTTATTATTATTATTTATGATGAGAATGTTTCTAATGTTACGATGTAAAGTGCAATATAGGGATAAATGTATTTTCAGTACGGACAAGAAACACTAACTTCTTTCCCGTCTCTTAGATTTGGGAACGTCGGACGACAGCTCTCTGTCTGACTCTGCAGTTCAAGATGAAGGTAAAGTTATATTTGTCACACGCTCACACAGCGGATGTCATGAAAGGGGAACATTCTAACCGTTGTTTCTTTATCTAGAAGTGGCAAGCCAGTCGTTACAGACGACCCCAGGGCTTCTATACCCAGCAGAGGCTGAGCAGAGCCTCACAGGGTCCTCGGAGCCCAGCAGAGAACTCTCGTTCCAGTCCCCGGTGGCGGCGGCGGCTCAGAGTCCGCGACTCACGCCGACGCCGCTCACGCCGCGTTTCAACCTGGACTCGCCAATGAGTTTCACCTCCAGTCCGAAATACGACGCTCCTCCCATCGAGCACTCGCCCTGGACGGAGTCGAGTCTGGACCAGCCATTCCAGAAAAGCAAGAAGTCACGTTCCTCCAGCAAAACCAGGTCAGCGGACGATCCTTCACTGTCATGTTTGTCAACAGATTATCTGTGAAGATGAGGAATGTGTTTTGCTTTTCAAGTTTCTGGTGCTTCAGTTGATTGTGTTGTTCGAACGCACTCTTGTTGCCGAAGATTCAAGAGTCTTTATTTTCATTATACAATATAGAACATGATGATCAGCGGCTCCTGTTAAATTTAAAATACCATCATTCGGGCTAATCGGCAAAAATGTTTAATGGAAAAAAGAATTGTGAAGTGGACACTGACCACTGCTCTTACTTAACAATATAATTAATAATACTTAAAAGTCATGTAAGACATGAGGTTTTGAGTGACACTAGAATATGTGTTTAAATTTCTGCACTTTAATCACCTTGTTTGTTTTACATCTCATTTAAAATAAAATTACCTTTTGAAGTTATTTGACAAACTATGGAAGAAAAAAATATGTTTTAAGACTGAATTTTTAGATAAATATTAATTATTTTAATTATATAAATAATGTTTTTATAAAAGTTGAAAATGTTTTTTAAATATCTAAAATAAATTATATACTTACTAACATTTATATTAACTTGTTCTGCCTTTCAAAAGTTTACGATACTGCCATCAATCGGGGATTAAACGGTACTACAAGCGATAGAACTTTGCCATTTTCCGTCAAATAATCGTGTTTTAAGTCTATTTCACACCAACTCTTAAGCAATCCACGTTTTATGAGTGAATTTGTTTCCTGACTATATGTTGTTGTGTGTCAACAGTCAAACAAAAACTGAAACACTTCCACCGTTAGAGGATTGTCTGGAAAACTGTGCTGTTCCTC
Organism: Callionymus lyra; assembly: GCF_982586985.1. Classification (NCBI taxonomy): domain Eukaryota; kingdom Metazoa; phylum Chordata; class Actinopteri; order Syngnathiformes; family Callionymidae; genus Callionymus; species Callionymus lyra. Next base: position 27,939,178 of record NC_141827.1, read on the forward strand.
AACAACTTTCCCACCTGAGACTCAGTCGGGCGCAGTCCAACAGCACGCCGTCCACGCCCGAGATGCGCGTCCACAGACAACTGTCCCTCAGGTACTGCAGCAGTGTCTGCTCCGTGGAGGTGTATCTGTGGAGTTCTAAGATGATAAAATAACTTTAAATTAAAACATAGATGGATGGATGGATGTTTTATTTGTTTTGTTCTTTTGTTTTTGGCAGATTATCCAGCCCTGACTCTGCATTTAGCCAGGAGCGCGAGCGTGGGCGCAGCAAGAGCGCGAGGAGGCGTCTGACCATCACCGTCCCGGACACGCTGCCACAGAATCTGAAGTACCGAAGTCACGCCAGCTCCGAGGAGAGCAGCTCGGAGCACTCCTTTGCCTCATACAACAGCTCTCCGTGTCAGGAGATGCCCCACGACTTGCCTCAGCACTTCCTCTCGCCGCTGCCGCACTCCGGTCCAACCTACCGACCTCAAGTCTTCCCGGGCTCCGGGTATTACCACAGTCCCAGAAAACAGCCCAGCCCGATGGCGTACTACAACAACGACTCCATCTACGGCACGGAGGCGGACGTGCACCGCAGCCATTACGCTGTCCACCAGACCTTCAACAGGTGTGACTACCGCTTCAAAGAAGCTGTGACGCCACCTCAGAGAGTCCAGAGACCTCCGCCTCCGGAGATCAGGCTCTCGCCGTCCACCGTGATAGACCATCCCCGCTGTCACTCCAGCGTTCTCCCTCGTCAGATCGTGAACGAGCAACTCAAGTCGTGGCACAGACGCAGCCAGTTCAAGTCCCCGAGGTCCCGTTCTCTGGACCGACAAGGAGCGGTCCGTGTTAAAAACGTGGCCTTCAGAGACTACCAGGAACAGGTGGGTGGACCCCCATGTAGCTCAAGTCTAGATTATAACATGAGGATTGGCACAAGTTATAAATATATTTTTACTAGACAGAAAGACAAAAAAACTATAACCATTAACCTCAACCACCCTTAAAACTATTGTTTTAATATTTGAAGGATTTTGAGGAAATATAAAATAAAATATGACTCGCTAAGACTACATAACTAAGCATTACAGTTAATGGCAAAGAAAATAAACCATACATAGGTTTCAATGAGATCCTTAAACAAGATCAATGATCCTAAAATGAGTCAAGATTATCCTTGAACAGACATTTTAAGTTAAAATGATTTCTAAATAAAATACATTTAAAGGTAAAATGATACTTAAAAAAAACACATTTTCAGTTAAATCATCCTTAAACAAAGATATTTAGATTAAAATATGTTCAGTAAAAATAATCACAAAACAAATGCATTTTAATTATTATGTTCATTAGCTAATTATTTAAGTATTGTTGATTATTTATTTAATTGTGTTGATTATTTATTTACTTTTTCTGAATGTCTTATTTAATGTCTTCAACTGTCTAATTCATGTTTAGCATCCTGGGTCTAAGAGGACTACAATTGAATCTATGCTGTATGTCTTGATACATGTATATTTGACAATAAAAGAACTTGAAACTTTTTTATCCTTTATAAAATTATCCTTAAACTTGGACGTCTTAATTCAAATGATTGTTTTTGACTTAAAATGTTTAGTTTAGGTTAAAATAAAACGTGAACAAAAACATTTAGTTCAAGCATCATTTAAGTTCAAAAGGTAATGATTAAAAATGAAATAAAAAAGTAACATTTAGTTTTGTCTCTGACCCTCAGGTCAACCACAGGAGGACACAGATGGCCGTCGACGACAGTCAGAGACACTGGGTTGGTGAGGACGGGACCCACTATGTCAGTCAGGTGTAGATCCGACAGACCCTGGAACGTTTTACCTTGACCTGAAACTGAGGAACATTCCATAGAAAAAGGAAACACAACACCGTTTTAATCCCACATGAGGGAGTAGAGATCCTGCGATGCCAAAAACACATGGAAAGCCATCAAGGCCCGGAGTCTTGGTCAAGGACGTTGTGATGCATCTGCTGGCTGTTCAGCCTCTGATACACCTGACAACAGGTGGACGGGAATCAATGTAAACCTGCTTTCCTCGCTGAGAGTCCACAGTTTGGAGTGTGCTTTGTTGATTTATTGTTTCTCACGGTTGAACCACTAAAAAACATGTTTAAAAAACATGTTTAAATCAACCGCATGAATTCCTGCTCATGTTTTTAACAACACTACTGTTTGCAGTTTCACAAAAAGAAATGTGACGATCACACACTTGTACACAATATTTTTAAGGTTTCTCTGCGTACTCGTATGAAGGAATTGAACCAGCAGTTTTTGTAATCATGTAAATAGATATATTTAATGTTTGTGTTTTTGGTCGTTTTAAAAGTGTGTTGTCTCTTAACACTTTGTTTCGCTTTTTGAGATGTTTCATACTTAATACCACTTAACTTGAATTACTTTCAAGACTAAACTAGTTGAAACTAGATGTTGACATACTTGCAGAGGATCTCGGTAGCACATTGAAACGACAGTGGAGTCTTGATTCGTGGCAGCTACGCTTTCACTCCAAATGTCCTGAACTTTAACATTTTTACATGTTGTGAATGGTTGAAACTAAACGATGAGCTGTATCCAAATGTGTTCGACTGCCGAGTCCACGTCCATCCCAAACAAAAACTCTTTTATTATTTGTACTTAATGGTGAACAATGTGAGCGAGCTGCATTTCGTAGTTTAGTTAGATTGAAATGTGACTGTCCAATAATTCTGTACCACTTAAAAATGATTGGAAACATTTTACATTACCGTAGATTGCAATAGTGACTAACATGTTTCTTTTTTTGTCAAAAAAATTAATTAAAATCGGAATATAGTGACAAATATTCCAGGAAATACAATCATCTTTTATTCATTTATGGACCCACATGTTTCAATCAAACAAATAATTCAATCTTTTACACCAGGGGTGTCAAACTGTTAAACAGTCAAACTCTTTAAACAGGAAATAACAGTCAAAATAGGAAACACATCAGTCTTCTTTTAAGTTGATAATGGCTTATAATTGTTGTACACTTTATCAAGGTACTCTTCTTGCCCATCTAAAATTCAAGAATCTTTATTTTCATTATACAATATTTGGAATGCGTAAATGTTTTCATAATAGTTTTAAAAAAAATAATAAAAGTTGTTAGAAAGTAAACGCTTTAACACTGATCTTTGCGTCACAATATTCAAAAGTATTGTTCGGTTTTTGGACTAAATTTATTTAGTATTTTAGCGGGACTTTGGAGGCCTGATTTGGCCCCCAAGCCTTAAAACATATTCTGGTAAAATTGTGCTTATATTACATTCATCCACGAAACTACTTCTTCAACTAAATGCATCGAGTTGAAATCAGGTTGATTGAAGAGACGTTATCGATTGAATTTAATGACGTGGACTCTTTGTTTATACAGAACTTGTTACAGAGTTAACACTGTTTTTATTTATATATTTCCGACAGTGCTATAAGTTGATATTATTTTTATATATTGTCCAACAATCTCCCAAAAAATGCATTTCTTGTCCTGTGGAATCAATAAAGAGTCATATTTGAATAGTGTTGAGTACCAGTTGTTCTATTTTGCATGTTTTTTTCTTGAAATGAACAATATTTTGTTGATTTTTAACCCAAAAATCTCTGTATAAACACATTTTGTATACCATGAATAATAATATTTCTACTGACTTTGTTTTTTGTTGATGTAGAAATATATTGAGATAAACAAGCACCTTATGTGAATGAGAACATGATATTCAGTTTACTCTTAGTTCTTGGTTTATGTTGTATTATTTATTTTTTTATGTCTGAACTCTGAGGAAGATTTAAATGTGTACATAAATATGTTATGTATTTCACAAAATAAATAAAAGATTTCGGGATTATTTTAAAATCAAGATAGTTACAGGTAACTACATGCAAATGTATTATTGATGTCAAGGCTTAAAATATAATTAATTAAAAATAGTTTTTAAATATTTTCTTGATCTTGAAAAATATAAACATACGGTCAAAACGCTAAAATACCATTGCATATAAATGTTTTCTTTCTCTCGGCAAAGAGTACTTTATTTTGAAACATTCATTTTCCGTTTAAAAAAAACTGTTTTTCTGCACACGTCGTACACTCTTACTCTGAAGGACTGGATTATGGTTTACGGAAGCGATCGCCACTTCCTGAAAGGATTGTGTTTCGCATTTTGATAAATAATTCACCTTCCTGCTTGAAGGCTACCTTGTCAGGTAACATACGCTTCTTTGTCGACGATATTCGGGCACATTATTATATTTATAACCCGCTTTTCTCGTCGTGTCGTCACGTTGGTTTTAGACTTGGAGTCAAATCGCTGGTAAATACAGGAAGAATGTCGGCAGCTACGAGGCTAAGCTAGTGGTAATTCTAACAAAATATTTTAAAAAAAGAACGGATGCTCAAAAGCACTAGGCTTGGTTCGAGATCTTTATTTTCCACGAGGTTTTAACGAACCTGGATCTCAATAACAGGTTCGGCGTGTTGTATTCACCGTCAAGGCGGTTGTAGGTTTTTTTTCCGCCTGTCGTGTTTTGCAGTCCAGCAGCAACTTGTAGTTTAGTTGTCTTTGTTGTCTGTCTTGTGTCGCCGGATTGACTTCTGTCTTTCATCCGCTCACCATTCATCTGACGCCTTTGTTCCTTCAAGTGAAATGGTGAAAAGGATTCCGTCGTGAAGAAAACAGTCTATATATGGACTAGTGAGTGTTAGACGCTCGTGTTCTTCTAGATCTCCAGAGCATCACACATCCCTGTATCTTGCTGCTATAATGGTGCCTTTTTTTCCCTCATTCGTTTCACGTTTAACATACAAAAGTTACTCTGTTTATAATAATCGATTGTTCATCGGGTGATTTGGGAGTTTGTTGTTCCATGTTTGTACATCTTAGTGTAGAAACTTTTGTTAATATCCAACACACTTTATGTCAACGCTTTGTTGACCTAAAACTAGTTTCCGATTTCATTCACTTTTTCCATTAGTCACTCCTGTTTAAATATTAAATGCAGCTTTTTAAGTAGTTTGTTTAAAGACTACATTTTCCTAACATTATTGCATCAGCATCTCTTTGCTTGCAACTTAAAACTGTATAAAATGGCATCTGCTCATCTATTATTTCATTGTCCTTTTGTGAAATTGTTGTTGGTGACTCTTCCCAAATGGTCTCATGTTTGGGTAAACTATTTATGGAAGTATTACTTGTGTTGGACATGCTGATGAGGAAAATCTTCAATCTATCGATTTATTATTTCTGTTGTGCATAATGACCAGTAAATACACATAGTTATTTTATCGTAATAATAAAAATACTGTTGGTACAGGTCATAATAGTTCAGTTTTTTTGGACCTTTTGTGAACAAAACAGACATTTTCTAATGTTTTTCAACCAGATATTTATTGATAAACCTCGACCAGATATTTATTGATAAACCTCGACCAGCTATTTATTGATAAACCCGAAAATCTTTACCTTTATTTCAATGTATTATTTGAGTTGGTCATACTAACCAATAATACTGTATTTTTATTTTAATAAAATACACTTTACAGTATCTATCTATTATAGTGCGCCTTTTCTGTTTTCTTTGCTGCCGGATGAAGTAAAAAGTCCAAACAATGGACCAGTCATGTAATGACTATGTAATAATATGTTCGCTGGACACTCAAAACTTCCAGTTTTTTTTTACCAGTTATGATGGGTTTAATGAACTAGTTCTGACCAGGAACATGCTAAAACTTGTGTTTTCTTTGTCCATCCACATAAGTGAAGTTTGTTTGTGATTCCTCAGCTCAGGAAAAAGTCAGCAAACTGTCCTAGGCTCAACACAGAGGCTGTGAGTGGGTCATCAGGCAGTCTCCTTATGTCAGGTCGAAACGGGTCTGCGAGTGATGCAGACTGCCGGATATCTGAGGACTGCCACACCCCTGACGTGGAGCTGATGGAGTTGGGGCCTCTGCTGGAGGAGGGTGGGGGACGCCAGCCAGTATCCAAAGGCTCTCATGCAGGGGTAGGACCCCGGAGATCATCTGAGGAAGAAGTATCGTGGAGTTAAAATACCTTTCACTCTTTGAAGGGCGCTTCTCTGCTGGCTGACGAGGATGAGGATGATGATGACGTCGGGGATGTCCTGACTTTGCCTCTTCAGGCTCATCACGCCATGGAGAAGATGGAGGAGTTCGTTCACAAAGTAATATTCCTCTCAATTAAGTAAAAAAAAAACTGAAAAGCTGAACGATTAATAGCGATATTCAAAAATGCGATTATTATATCGCAGAGGTTGCGATTTTATTTAATGTTCATTTAATTTTCTAGCCGTCAAAATGACTCTAGAGGTGTTTTAACCCGTTGATCAGGGAAGGCCTAGAGAAGCTAAAGAGCAGCATAAGAAACAATCTACAGTGTTTTCAACAACTTTACATCCTGACATTGGTTCATACATTTGAATCCAGATGTGTGTCTGCCGACATGTCTGTCTGTGTGTGCGCACCATCGGCGTGTTTGTGTGTGCTCATCAAAGTTACCTTATGCAATCACACCATTCAAATTGTGTAAATTATATTATTGTGTTTTACAGGAAATGCACTTAAACACATGAGAAACTGCAAAAATATGCAGTAAGGAAAAAGAATGACTGACTAGTTTTTCCCTTTTCTTTACTCTGAAGTTTGTATGATTTATTATTGACTCATAAATATCAATGTTTACACCACACTTTTACAATCATTCATTGTATTAGATTAAAAAAAATGCATAAAAAAGAGCAAATTGAAAAACTAATCGCAATTATATTTTTTTCATTAATGGTTCAACCCTAACGGGTAGAACAAGTATTTCTGTTAGGCCAGTGGTTTCTCCACTTTTTTGTGTGTCACCAGTTACGACGTGCCGTGACCCAGTTCAAGACAGAGAAAGCATGACTGCAATGCTTTGTTTATGAAGGGATTTTAGTTTGTTACGTTGAAATCATGATCGCACAAACAGAGGCCCGTTATCGGCTATTCATTTCTCAATAATGTGCTCCCACCCTCCAGTTGTGAACCCCCATTAAGGGCCTTCATCGACACCAAACACAGTTTTACACATTCCTCTCTTCATAGGATGGTGTTTGAAAAGGGTTAGTTACGTGATATAAGAACAGTCAGCTGACTGCTGTGAATAATCTTGTCTGCTCCCTCCAACTCATGGTCTGGATCAGCTGATGCAGCGAATATTCATCTCGGATGCAAATCATTACACAACATGGTAACAACATAAACAACAACACAATAAATCACAAACATAAATTACAAGTCCTGAATGATTTGCACATGTCAATCTATCCATCTACCTACACACACAAATGTAAGCTAACACAAATAACAGATACTCACACTTAAAAATATAAACGTACACAAGTGCAGAAACCCAAGTACACACAAGGACACAGACATACACACATCTGCACGCACAAATACACGTTCACACACAAAGCACAAATAAACTCTAATGATTGAAAAAAGACGCAATGAAATATGTGTTAATCAGTTCAATAAAACTATAAATAAATATAAATGTGATTTAAATAAATCAGCAACATTGTGTAACACTTTTATAGTTTGCGACTACTTTTTATTATGATCAAGTCCAAAAGATCTACCTTTTACTCAACATAAGCAAGTACACACTTTACTCGGACGACTTGCACCGAATGGACTGATTATCATAGATGATGGAAGGATGTGTGGATTTAATCATCTACATAGAAATGGTTATTTACATAAATAAGTAGATTCAAATAGTGCAGTCCGTAAGGAGCAAATTTCCTCATATTCGCACACTTTTGCTCTGAGAGTAACTTCCAAAAATGTTCATGAGACCTGGCCTTTAGCTCAGTGTCAGCCTGTCGTGTTATATCTCATCTCATCCTCTGGTTCAGGAGCCTCATGTACTAAGAATTGCATTGATTTCCTACTAGAAAACGGTCGTACACTCAAACCCAGGAAATGATGCACAAAAATATTCAGATGATTGAATCTGTGCGTGACACAAATTCAAGTACTCAAGGTAGAATTCAGACGGGTTCATCCCTTTCCATGCTTCAATTTCAATATGTAAATCATATAACAATAAACTACAAGACCCTACTCTCCTCGTTCATGAAAAAAAAGACAAATGTAAACATGAATTCAAACTGGACAAACAGTTTAGATTTGTTAATTTTAAAATGAGTTCAGATGTGCTCCGGTGTAAATGTTTACATTTTACATACACGGTTATTAACAATAATACTCTATTTACAGAGGCGACCAGTGGCTTATTTAATACATCGTCACATGAAGTTCAACCAGAACGATATTAATCTTCTGAGTGTCAGTAGAATTTGTGGCTCACCTGCTCAACACACACGCGTGTATTAATATTATATTCTTGGGATAAAAGTGTGCGAAGACCCTATGTGTTCAAATGCGCATGTTTTCTTTTCCGTTATATTATTTATTTTTAAATTATAACTCCTTCTTGTTTTTTCTGAATTGCGTGAAATGCCTGTGGGAAGTCTAATTTCTGCTCTGCATGTCAATCAAATTGTCAACCAATCGGCACAATAACCATTTGATTGACATGCAGAGCAACCAATCTGAGCTCTCGTCTCTTGTTTTCTTGTATCATATTTTACGATGTCACGCGATCAACTTCAACAGCTTTCGCAATCGACCAGTAGCATTGTGAGCCGGTTCCAACTTGATTGTGTCACCTCTTACACACCTGAGGTGGTTACCTGTGGGCCCATCATCTGTCCTTGTGAATATTGCAACAGCTGGTCGTGAATGAGTTGAAATTGAACACCGTCGTCAGGTGTCTCTGGTGTTGACTTGGTCACTCCCTGCCTCTTCTGTGTCTCTGACTCACTCCAGGGTTTTACCTCGTTTTCGTGTTGAGTCAAGACCAGAGCGACGCCCTGTCCTAGTGTGGACTATTAGCTCTTGCACTTTTTAATGACTTACTGACAATGGGAACGTTGTAGAGTGATGGGTTGAAAAAAAACAACTAAATATATTTTTAAAAATAACACTTTGAACATAAACTGGAACTACACACTTAAATAAAACATGTTTGAAGTGAACATCAGATCTGCTACATTCTTTATTGTCCCTGTGCTTCAGGTGTGGGAGGGGCGCTGGAGGGTCATCCCCTTCCATGTCCTGCCCGAGTGGCTGAAGGACAACGACTACCTGCTGCATGGACATCGTCCTCCAATGCCGTCTTTCCGAGCGTGTTTCGGAAGCATCTTCAGAATTCACACTGAGACGGGAAACATCTGGACTCACCTGTTAGGTAAACACGTCTCCTTGAAACTGTTCTGTCTTCTTGAAACTGTTGTGTGTCTTCTTGAAACTGTTCTGTCTTCTTGAAACTGTTGTGTGTCTTCTTGAAACTATTGTGTGTCTTGGTAAACATTGACGATTAAACTGTTGTGTGTCTTCTTGAAACTGTTGTGCGTCTTGTTGAACGTTGCGAATGATAATGTTGTGTGTCTTGTTGAACTTGACAGTAAAGGTTGTTGTGTTTCTTGTTAAACTCTGATGATAAAACTGTTCTGGGTCTCTTGGAACGCTGTGAATGAAACTGTTGCGTCTCTTGTTAAACATTGACAATGAAAATGTTGTGTGTCTTGTTAAACTTGACAGTAAAGCTGTTGTGTGTCTCCTCCAGGGCTGATCTTATTCATCTGCTTGGGCACGTTAACAATGCTCCGGCCCAACATGTATTTCATGGCTCCGCTGCAAGAGAAAGTGGTGTTTGGGATGTTCTTCCTGGGAGCCGTGCTCTGCCTGAGCTTCTCCTGGTTGTTTCATACCGTCTACTGCCACTCCGAGAAAGTGTCTCGCACCTTCTCCAAGTAAGCATCAGCGAGTTCATTTGCCAGTTATTATTTTGATGTATTGTAACTCGGGGTTATCACCATGATTTTTTTCCAGCGTAGGGGGTAGTTTCGCTGGACTTGCACACGTAACAGTTTATAAATTACCTGACGCTAACAACTTAGCTCAATAGCATATGGTGAAGGCAGACAGATTTATACTTATCTTATAAAAACGCATGCTGAAAACAACGTAGACGAGATAAGTTGCCCCTTCAATAAGGGGGTTGAAAGAGAACAGACAGACGGAGACGTAAACGACAACAAGACATAGAAGTACAACTTTACAGAACATGACACATGCATTATCACAGCGGTACGATTAAGACATGATTCGTAAAAAGGGAAAACAAAAGATAATCCCCCCCTTCGCCGGTTGAGACCCAACATCGTGGCCCAATTGACACTGTAGGGGATCAAAATCACAGCGTAGGGGGCCCCTACACTGAATGGTGCTGGCGAGAACCCTGGTAACGGTAAACTGCGTGTTTGTCTCCTCAGGCTCGACTACTCGGGGATCGCCCTTCTCATTATGGGCTCTTTTGTCCCCTGGTTGTACTACTCCTTCTACTGCTCCCCTCAGCCTCGACTTATCTACCTCACCATTGTTTGTGTCCTGGGCATCGCAGCCATCGTTGTGGCCCAGTGGGACCGCTTCTCCACGCCTCGCCACAGACCCACAAGAGCAGGTGCTGATCTCACTCCCCCAGTGTTATGTTGGCATCTCCTTTGACGGCTCTCGACGCCCGCAGGTGTTTTTATGGGTCTGGGACTCAGCGGCATCGTTCCCACCATGCACTTCACCATCGAGGAGGGTTTCGTTAAAGCCACCACGGTGGGTCAGATGGGTTGGTTCTACTTGATGGGGGCCATGTATATCACCGGTGCTGGTCTGTACGCGGCGAGGATCCCTGAGCGCTATTTCCCTGGAAAGTGTGACATCTGGGTTCGTATCTTACTTCGACAACTACATGTTTTTCATGTCCACATACATCATCATATGAAACTAATCCAGTGGACCCTTAATAACTGGTGTTTCATTCTGAGACCCTCTCATTGACGGTGACCAAATCAGCTTCCATAATGCTTGGTCGCCCAGCCAACCAATATCAGCTGTCCATCCATTAGCTACATCAACAGGTGTAGAATTTAAATGCGGTATTGTAGCCACCAGTGTGGAGAAAGGCATCATGGGAAAACACTGTTTTGATGGAACCATAAGTAATGTGGTATCACTTAGTTGTGTGGAAGCTTAGCTGCTGTTAAAATAAATTACCTTTGTTAACATTTTCTGACTAGTTTGTTACTATTAATTTAAATATTCAGTATGACGCTACAAAAATATATATATATATATTTGTCAAACTTAAATATTCTTCAGTGCATGTTTATTTAAATGTATAAACATTTAAAACTTAAGTATGACCTGTGTTTTGATTAAAAACATCTATATTAACAGTGAATCAGCGACCAGACAAAGAGCCTTAAATCTCTCCGCTAACAAAAGATTGTAATTCAATTCATTTGTTTTATGTTCTGTCAGTATTATTTTGTGGTGAAATTGTTTTATACAACTAGACTCATCATCATTTGCCTTTTCTATATTTTGTTTACAGCTTGGTAGGTGACCAAACACCTGTTATTTTAATTCTTCACACACACACACACACACACACACTTTGTTCTTAAAGAGTAAATAGATATTTTAATCCATTGTGGAGAAACTATCTTGTTCTGTTTTTTTCAATTAGAGATTAGAGAGGGTTCGTTTACCGCACTGTTAAAAGATTTCCGCCTCAGGAAATGAAGAGATTAAACTCTGATTTATCTTTTAATGTCTTTTAATTCAGGAATATGTTCACTCAATTATATATATTAGTGTTTGCTGCTCTTTCTTTGAATTCCATCTCACCTCCACCGCATTCTCTTACGTTTTCTTTTTTCTTTTCTCTCACATTAGAACACCGTGACATCACCTCCTTCTTCCGCGTGTGTCGCTAAAACCCTTCCCTCTGCCTTCTTTCAGTTCCACTCTCACCAGATCTTCCACGTGCTGGTGGTGGCCGCTGCGTTCATCCATTTCTACGGCGTTTCCAACCTGCAGGAGTTCCGTTACGGCCTGGAGGGAGGATGCACGGATGACTCTCTCCTGTGAGAGGCCTGACTGTGACTTCACTTTTCTTTATTGTTCTGTCAGATACACACACACACACACACACACACACACACACACACACACACACACACACACACACACACACACACACACACACACACACACACATACACATACACACTTAAAATGCTGCTGGAATTGAATATAATTGCAATCAGCTCTTTTTGTACTTCTCAGTTGCTCACTTGGTATTAGGGTTTTTAGTGTTTTTGACTCTTATTTGCTCCACTGAAGTAGCACTAACAGGCCACTGAACTATCTATGGTTGTCAAACTTGAAGTCTTTCATTTAATTAAGCTCAAGATGAGATTTTTAACACGTTTTTTTAAGCGTTGGCTCGCCCTGCTGGACGCTCAAAAGATCACCACAACAGCTTCTTGGTCTGTAGCTAACGTGAGCTGTAGCAGGAGACTTCCGCCGTCAATCATTCCTTCTCCCTTTTTTTTTCTACTGCGGTTAAAAGCAAGAGTGCAGGGCCAGTTACTGAAGCATAGATCCTGAAGCCGTAGCTGTATCTCCAACTCTGCAATAAGGTTTTTAAGAAGCGCCTCCTCGTACGTTGAATAATCGACATAAATGTTGAGAAATAAAATCCCTGAATCTCCTAAAAATGATATTGAATGGTAATGAGTAAATGATTAAAAAGGATTTTGTTGGCCAAACATCATGCTGGTAGTTCCTGGTCTCTGCACAATGTACAGTCTAGTTGTGTTCCTCTTTTATGTTACGTTTCTGATGTGAAAAAAAGAGGTGTAAATATTCACCCAAGTGTAAACGATTCCATTAAATCTTTCAATGACTTTCTGAGTTGAAATGTGTTCTGTATGATTGGTTCAAACTTCAAGTATTCCTGTGCCTTAAGCCAACGGAAATGTTTTCAAAGGAGAAAGGCCTATCTTAACGGACAAACAGCTTCATTGATTTGCTGATTTCACTTTTCATTTCTTTTCATTTTACTAGCCACATACAATCGAGTCGTCATTGAATTTACAACTCCATTGATAGGTTGTATCAACTGCTGTTTATGAATCCTTTTTCTAGACTTATTTAAGCTTTATTACAAAGACTAAAAAATATGTGTATTCTTGACTTTGTGTATTGTCCTGTGTAGAAAGTGATAGAGCATACATTTCACTGAAATGTAGACATAAATATTTATTAATTGTCATCCTGGAAAATTATTGAAATACATTTTTTTCCACAAGAACAAAGAGCAGTGCTTTATTCATTGTCCTCTTGTGTGTTTGTGTGCGTTCATAATGTTCATAAATCGTGGCATTTTTGAGAGAAAAACAAACAAATTATAGTCCATGTTTAAAATACATATATTATATTTCAGCAAACCTGACACCGTCAAACTCATCCAGCTGCATCTCGTGAAAATGAACAAACTGGTTTGTTTTGTAGATCTTGATAGAAGAGTTGTGATTATTTCAATCTTTTTGTTGCACAAATTGTCTAGAAAGGTTTTCTCCTACAGATCAAAAGTGTTTCTACTAAACAATAACAATTCTGACTAATTGTAGTTTACGTGTTATTTTACGTACCGAGCCGTTTATACTAATATTTTAACCTTTAAGAGTCAAGTGTTATTCATCGTGTCGCGGTGTGTTATATAAAGTTAGTTTCACGTTCATTGATTCAGTAAGTTTTAAAAGCGTCCAGAAGGGGGCGGTACAACCCGGAGTAAAAAAGTAAATGAGTCGATCTTCGTCATACTAATGATATATATATTAATATAATTATAACTATAAACATATTGAACTAGTTTAAAAAGATTAAGATGTTTTTATGTTTTGGGGTTGATGTTTTTAGTGAAAAATAGACAAGAAAGTTAACAAAGACTTTTCTCTGCGATTAATTAAATTGTTTAAAATAAAACAAAAATATTACTTGTGATTGTAAAAAAGCGAATAAGAAGTTTTGCCAAAGATGCTTTTGTCCTGAACATAATTTTGAGGTTGTTTGTGTTCTGTAATACTTGACAAATATATTTAAAAATAAAAAAGTTACTGGATCAAAAAATGTACTTAATAAAAACAATAACCATGACATACTCTGCACATTGTTACATCTTTTTCAACTGTTGCTTGTATTTACCCAAAAAACATTTTAATTATTGAAATCTCAAAAACAAATCTTAACGTATAAAAGCGTCTTCTCACTTTTGGCCGCTGGAGGGCACCGTTAGTTTTATTTGTATCCATTCTTTTAACGTACATGAGACCCGTCCCTGACCTTTTGACCTGGGATCAGCATCAGAAATGAGGCCCAGATTCGATCCCTGAGCCTACGGAACAAAGCAAACAACCTGAGAACGCACGTGTTTGAATCAGACTCACAGTTTGCGATTAACTCGTGGAAAATGTGTCCGAGGAGATTTGAGTCGATCTGCGGCGAGCATCTCTCCGAGGCCGCTCGTGTGAGGAGAGATTGCAGAAGAAGTAAATGCCAGGAGGAACAAATAAAAGGTTATCAGGCAAATCCAGTCATCGCTCGACAGTTAATTGTCAACCCTGCGTCGACGCTGAGGCACTTCTTTTGCCTGCTGATAAGGTTGCTGTTGTGCGGTTTGAACGGGCCGTTGAGAGCACAAGGTTAGACCAGGTTGTAGCAGCAAACTTGCGTCTCAACAAGGACGGAAGCTGGACTGTTGAGCAGACGTCCAGGTTTATGGAAGTTCGGTTCAGCTATTCTGATACAATCAGACCCCGATAATAAACCCAAACTTGATGTAAGACACAATAATGTCCAGCAGAAGATTTAAAACCCTTATTCACGTCAGCATATTTTAATAAATGAACCAGTTCAAAAGTCATATTTCAGTGTCAGTGATTTGGAAGCAAAAAGATCACAAAAAAAGATCACAGGGTCAAACCCAGGCGACCATAAGGGTTCGTTTTTCGGGCGAGGCGAGACACACAGGGTGGTTCTCCAGACGACTTATTTTTGTCTTTTATCAGCCACTACAGAACCCGCAGAGACAAAAACAAAAAGACAATCAGCGTATTTGAGAAAGATTCAAACTCATGCTGAAGAACAGCAGTTGGAAGTTGAAGGGGAGAAACTGTATGGTCAAAGAAAAGACGGAAGAAAGAGGTCAAATGTGTAATAAAAAACCGATGAAAGTAGCAAATTAACTTGTTTTGAACTGTGTATCTGTCAGGATGTCACGCAGGAGACCGATCCAACCCGTGACCGTCTGATTTGAAGCTGCTGATTCCAATCAGGGTCGGGAATAAAAGATTGCCGAAGAGCATGGCGGCATCAGCTCATTTCTTTACATTTGTTTTTCACTTTTTTTCTCATTATGATTGCTTTATATTCAGCTATACACAAGTCGTAACAAAAGTGATGCTTTTAATAAAGAGTTAAAATAAATGAACTGGCAGTAAACATGTTTATTATTGAACCATGTTCTTTGAGTGTTCATTTTGTCTTGAGCAAAACAGGTAATTCATCATTTAATTCAAATTTATTTCAGCAAATGAACTCTCAGAAGTTGGTCTCCACCGGCGAA